>NC_091995.1:36977761-37118585 GCF_044704955.1 Pristiophorus japonicus
AGATTGAAGGTGAATCCTCATCTTTGTTTCCCGCTCCCTGAAATACACATGGAATGTGGTCTCCTCTTACTGTTGATGGATGTGTCTGGTCATCGCCTTGTAGATAAACACTTTTCTGAGTCAGGCCATGAAGTTAATCTGACCCCATTATTTGAGTGAAACCTAGAGCTTTGTCCAAATGCTAATTTCTCCCATCGGTTTCCATATTTACGAAAGGATATACTTGCTTTGAAGGCAGTTCAGAGATGGTACACTAAGTTGATTCCAGGGATGAGGGGGTTGCCTTATGAGGAAAGGTTGAGTCGGTTGGGCCTCTACTCATCGGAATTCTGAAGAATGAGAGGTGATCTTATCGAAAGGTATAAGATTATGAGGGGGTTTGAAATGGTGGAAGCAGAGAGGATGTTTCCACTGATTGGGGAGACTAGAACTAGACTAGAACTAGAACTAGAGGGCATGATCTTAGAATAAGGGGCCACACATTTAAAACAGAGATGAGGAGAAATTTCTTCTCTCAGAGGGTTGTAAATCTGTGTAATTCGCTACCTTAGAGAGCTGTGGAAGCTGGGATATTGAATAAATTCAAGACAGAAATAGACTTTCTTAAACGATAAGGGGATAAGGGGTTATGGCAAGCGGGTGGGGAAGTGAAGCTGAGTCCATGATCTTATTTAATGGCGGGGCAGGCTCGAGGGGCCGTATGGCCTACTCCTATTTCTTATGTTCTTATGTTCTTATGAAAGCATTCGAAGCTTGCTCAAGATTCCAGGCCACATATTTACATGAATGCTCCTTTTCATAGTCAATCAGAAAAGCTTTAAAACATTCCAATGTCCAGTATCAATGTCCTTCATCGATTCAAAACCATAGTTGGTTGTCGTCTTTTCCTGTAATTCAAGTTTTAGTCTCCAGACCCTGGCATCTTCCTGCACTCTGAGCTAAATATCTTTGCAAACCTTACATCAGGTGGACGTAAAAGATTCCATGGCACTATTTTGAAGAAGAGCAGGGGTGTTATCCCTGGTGTCCTGGCCAATTTTGATCCCACAACCAACATCACTAAAAACAGATTATGTAGTCATTATTACATTGCTGTTTGTGGGAGCTTGCTGTGCGCAAATTGGCTGCCAACATTTCCTACATTACAACAGTGTCTACACTCCAAAAGTACTTCATTGACTGTAAAGCGTTTTGAGACATCCGGCGGTCATGAAAGGCGCTATATAAATCCAAGTCTTTCTTTCGTTTTCAAGTTCAATGCCATCAAAGGAAATCAATATCAGACAGCAAGTCTAATGGGTGGCCATTTCAAGAATGCGGTTTTACAATGCAGCCCAAGAAAAAATTATTTTAAGCTGGGTGTTGTGTAATGAGAGAGGATTAATCAGCAATCTTGTTGTGCGAGGCCCCTTGGGGAAGAATGACCATAATATGGTACAATTCTTCATTAAGATGGAGAATGTCACAGTTAATTCAGAGACTAGGGTTCTGAACTTAAAAAAGGTAACTTCGATGGTATGAGACGTGAATTGGTCACGATAGACTGGAGAATGATACTTAAAGGGTTGACGGTGGATAGGCAATGGCAGACATTTAAAGATCACATGGATGAACTTCAACAATTGTACATCCCTGTCTGGTGTAAAAATAAAACAGGGAAGGTGGCTCAACCGTGGCTAACAAGGGAAACTAAGGATAGTGTTAAATCCAAGGAAGAGGCATATAAATTGGCCAGAAAAAGCAGCAAACCTGAGGACTGGGAGAAATTTAGAATTCAGCAGAGGAGGATAAAGGGTTTAATTAGGAAGGGGAAAATAGAGTATGAGAGTAAGCTTGCAGGGAACATAAAAACTGACTGCAAAAGCTTCCATAGATATGTGAACAGAAAAAGATTAGTGCAGACAAATGTAGGTCCCTTGCAGTCAGAATCAGGTGAATTTATAATGGGGAACAAAGAAATGGCAGACCAATTGAACAAATACTTTGGTTCTGCCTTCACTAAGGAAGACACAAATAAATTTCCGGAAATACTAGGTGACCGAGGGTCTAGCGAGAAGCAGGAACTGAAGGAAATCTTTATTAGGCGTGAAATTGTGTTTGGGAAATTGATGGGATTGAAGGCCAATAAATCCCCAGGGCCTGATAGTCTTCATTCCAGAGTACTAAAGGAAGTGGCCCTAGAAATAGTGGATGCATTGGTGATCATTTTCCAACAGTCTATCGACTCTGGATCAGTTCCTATGGATTGTAGGGTAGCTAATATAACACCACTTTTTAAAAAGGAGGAAGAGAGAAAACGGGGAATTATAGGCCTGTTAGCCTGACATCGGTAGTGGAAAAAATGTTGGAATCAATTATTAAAGCTGCAATAGCAGCGCATTTGTAAAGCAGTGACAAGATCGGTCCAAGTCAGCATGGATTAATGAAGGGGAAATCATGCTTGAGAAATCTTCTCGAATTTTTTGAGGATCTAACTAGTATAGTGGACAAGGGAGAATCAGTGGGTGTGGTGTATTTGGACTTTCAAAAGGCTTTTGACAAGGTCCCACACAAGAGATTAGTGTGCAAAATTAAAGCACATGGTATTGGGGGTAATGTATTGAAGTGGATAGCGAACTGGTTGGCAGACAGGAAACAAAGAGTAGGAATAAACGGGTCCTTTTCAGAATGGCAGGCAGTGACGAGTGGGGTACCACAAGGTTCAGTGCTGGGACCCCATTATTTACAATATACATCAATGATTTAGACGAAGGAATTGAATGTAATATCTCCAAGTTTGAAGATGACACTAAGCTGGGTAGCAGTGTGAGCTGTGAGGAGGATGCTAAGAGGCTGCAGGGTGACTTGGACAGGTAAGGTGAGTGGACAAATGCATGGCAGATGCAGTATAATGTAGATAAATGTGAGGTTATCCACTTTGGTGGCAAAAACAGGAAGGCATAATATTATCTGAATGGTGACAGATTAGGAAAGGGGGAGGTGCAATGAGACTTGGGTGTCATGGTACATCAGTCATTGAAAGTTGGCATGCAGGTGCAGCAGGCGGTGAAGAAGGCAAATGGCATGTGAGGATTTGAGTAGAGGAGAAGGGGCGGGGGCTTACTGCAGTTGTACAGGGCCTTGGTGTGGCCACACCTTGAATATTGTGTTCAGTTTTGTCTCCTAATCTGAGGAAGGACATTCTTGCTATTGAGGGAGTGCAGCGACAGTTGACCAGATTGATTGCTGGGATAGCAGGACTGACATATGAAGAAAGACTGGATTGACTAGGCTTATATTCACTGGAATTTAAAAGAATGAGAGGGGATCTCATAGAAACATATAAAATCTGACGGGATTGGACAGGTTAGATGCAGGAAGAATGTTCCCAATGTTGCGGAAATCCAGAACCAGGGGTCACTGTCTAAGGATAAGGGATAAGCCAAGATGAGGAGAAACTTCTTCATTCAGAGAATTGTGAACCTGTGGAATTCTCTACCACAGAAAGTTGTTGAAGCCAGTTCGTTAGATATATTCAAAAGGGAGTTAGAGTTGGGATTAACAGCTGAAGGGATCAAGGGGTATGGAGAGAAGGCAGGAATGGGGTACTGATTTTGCATGATCAGCCATGATCTTATTGAATGGTGGTGCAGGCTCGAAGGGCCGAATGGCCTACTCCTGCACCTATTTTCTATGTTTCTATGTTTCTATTATCTTTCATTGAAGTAAGTTTGCATCCTGTCGATCCAGTGCAGAATTGGCATTGTATTTCAAAGAAATCATTCAAATTCACAGCACGGAAGGAGGCCATTTCGGCCCATCGTGTCCACGCCAGCCGATCAAGAGCTATCCATTCTAATCCCAGCTCTCGGTCTGTAGCCCTGTAGGTCACGGCACTTCAAGTGTACATCCAAGTACTTTTTAAATGTGGTGAGGGTTTCTGCCTCTACCATCCTTTCAGGCAGTGAGTTCCAGACCCCCACCTCCCTCTATGTTAAGAAATTTCCCCTCAAATTCCCTCTAAACCTCCTATCAATCACTTTAAATTGATGCCCCTGGTTACTGACCTCTCTGCTAAAGGAAATGGGTCCTTCCTGACCATTCCAGCCAGGTCCCTCATAGTTTTATAGACCTCAATCAGGTCTCCCCTCAACCTCCTCTGTTCCAAAGAAAACAGACCCAGCATCTCCAATCTTTCCTCATAGCCAAAATTCTCCAGTCCAGACAACATCCTTGTAAATCTGCTCTGTGCCCTCTCCAGTACAATCACATCTTTCCTGCAATGTGTGACCAGAACTGCATGCAATACTCTAGCTGCAGCCTAACCAGTGTTTTATACATTTCAAACATATCCTCTCTGCCCTTATATTCCATGCCTTGGCTAATAAAGGAAAGTATATGCCTTCTTAACCACCTTATCTACCTGTCCTGTTACCTTCAGCGATCTGTGGGTCCTCTATGCTTCTCTGTATCCTACCATTTATTGTGAATCTCATTGATACAGTGCAAGATGTCAAATCCTCAGTGGTGAAATACTCTGAAGGCTCTCTTGGGAATAAGGACTGTTTGGGTAATGCACCAGAGGAGCACCAGTGCCTGTGAAACAATAATGCAAAATAGACGGTGTTCCACGCCTGGGACTCGAACTTTCACCTAACATGCCGTGGGTTTCTCGTCCTGCGAGTTCGGTGATTTAAAAAAAATTGTCCTGGGATGTGGGCATCGCTGGCAAGGCCAGCATTTATTGCCCTAATTGCCCGCGAAAAGGTGGTGGTGAGTTGCCTTCTTGAACCGCTGCAGTCAGTGTGGTGAAGGTACTCCCACAGTGATGTTAGGGAGGGAGTGACAGGACTTTGACCCAGCGACGACAAAGGAATGTCAATATATTTCCAAGTCAGGATGGTGTGTAACTTGGAGGGGTACTTGGAGATGATGGTGTTCTCATGCACCTGCTGACCTTGTCCTTTTAGGCGGTAGAGGCCGCGGGTTTGGGAGGTCCTGCCGAAGAAGCCTTGGCGATTTGCTGCAGTACACACTGTAGCCACGGTGCGCCGGTGGTGGAGGGAGTGAATGTTGAAGGTGGTGGATGGGATGCCGATCAAGTGGGCTGCTTTGTCCTGGATGGTGTTGAGCTTCTTCAGTATTGTTGGAACTGCACTCATCCAGGCAAGTGAAGAATATTCCATCACATTCCTGACTTGTGCCTTGTAAATGGTGGAAAGGCTTTGAGGAGTCAGGAGATGAGACACTCGCTGCAGAATACCCAGCCTCTGACTTGCTCTTGTAACCACAGTATTTATGTGGCTGGTCCAGTTAAGTTTCTGGTCAATGGTGACCCCCAGGATGTTGATGGTGGGGGATTTGGCAATGGTAATGCCTTCGAATGTCAAGGGGTGGCAGTTAAACCCTCGCTTGTTGTAGATAGTCATTGCCTGGCACTTTTGTGGTGCAAATGTTGCACCTCAAAGGAAAAGAAAGAAAGACTTGGATTTATATAGCGCCTTTCATGACCACTGGACATGTAGTGTTTTACAGCCAATGAAGTAGATTTGAAGTGTAGTCACTGTTTTAAAATAGGAAATGCAGCAGCCAATTTGTGCACAAGCAAGCTCCTACAAAAAGCAATGTGATAATGCCCAGATAATCTGTTTTTGTTCTGTTCATTGAGGGATAAATATTTGCCAGGACACCGGGGATAACTCCCCTGCTCTTCTTCGAAACAGTGCCATGGGATCTTTTACGTCCAACTGAGAGAGTACTCGGGGCCTCGGTTTAACTTTTCATCCGAAAGACGGCCTCTCCAACAGTGTCAGCCTAGATTTTTTGTGTGTAAATCCCTGGAGTGGGACTTGAACCCACAACCTTCTGACTCAGAGGTGAAAATGCTACTCACTGAGCCACAGCTGACACTAACAAGTGAAGAGCATAGCCCAAAAATTGGATGGAAGAGGAACCATGGCCTTAAACTTTCTTGAGTCAGAAATTTGAGTCTTGTTTTGTGAAAATAGTTACACATGCTGTCAGCCCTGTGACAAAGAGGAATTTTGATGTTGCAGGAGGTGAGATTTGAAAAGCATCTGTGGTAAGACTAGAAAAGATTTATGAGTAAATCTTTATATCTTATTCCGATATTTCTCTGCAACTCGGCCCCAATGTCGATGCCTAGCTGATATGCAGGAATTTAGTAGGCCGCATGCTTCTCTGCAATGATTTCGGTTTAAATTTTAAGATGAATACTCAAGTCGCAATCCATGAATGTGAAACGCAAATCACAACATACTGCCATACGGGGATATTGGCACTGATAAGGAATTTCTCAGGAATCTTGTACAAGATATTATAACTAGAATGTACCAGCTGCAAACAAAACTGGTACGTTCCCGAATGAATCAGTTTGAGTATCTGACTATTTCAGTTAGCTAACATTTGTGTTTAAACTCACAACATTTATTGAAAATTATCGAAGTGCGCTGTTTTCTGAAGTTACCTTGGACACAAACAAAATCATTCCACTGCTTCGAGGAGAAATGTTCCATTCACATACCATGGGGGTCATTTTAACTCTGGGTGATAGCGTAAGCTAGACAATGTTAAATTGGTCACGCATAATACACTCGGCCCCATTTCCCCATCCATTGACTTCAATGCAGTGTGGAGAACTGGGCGTGTGTAGAATGCCTGGGGTTGTTCTCTTTGGAGTAGAGAAGTTTGAAAGGAGATTTGATGGAGGTGTTCAAAATCATGAGGGGTCAGACCGAGTAGACAGAGGAAACTGTCCCCATTGGCGGAAGGGTCGGGAACCAGAGGACGCAGATTTAAGGCGATTGGCAGAAGAACGAAAGGCAACATGAGAAAAAACTTTTTTGCACAGCGACTGGTTAGGATCTGGAATACATGGCCTGAAAGGGTGGTGGAGGCAGACTCAATCATGGCTTTCAAAAGGGAGTTGGGTAAGTATCTGAAGGAAAAAAAATTGCAGGGCTACGGGGAAAGAGCAGGGGAATGGGACTAGCTGAGGTGCTCCTGCAGAGAGCTGGCATGAGCTCGATGGGCCGAATTGTCTCCTTCTGTGCTGTAACCATTCTATGATTGTATGCTAATTTGAAATTGGCCATCTTACTCTTTTGTACAGGATGGGTACGTTACCACCCCATTACCGGCAGCACTCATTCACATTAACTTCTCCAAATTAGATTTCAATATTAAATAAAAACTGAAACTGCTGGAAATCTCAGCGGCTCAGGTAGCATCTGTGGGGAGAGAAACAGAGTTAATGTTTCAGGTCGATGACCCTTTGTCAGAACTGGTGAATGTTCGAAATGAACAGAATCTTAAAGGGGGAGGGGAGGAAAGAACAAAAGGGAAGGTCTGTGATAGGGTGGAAGGCAGGAGAGATTTGAGAGACAAAAGGGATAATGGGGCTGACTTGGGATGGTAATAACAGAAGGTAGAAAAAGATTAGTTTAGATGGGGTGTGAATGGAAGGATAATTATCAGTTGACATGGGAAACAACAGGAGAGAAAAAAAATACATCAGAGCAAAATATGGGCAGAGGTTAAAGTCTGAAATTGTTGAACCCGATGTTGAGTCCAAAAGGATGGAAAGCACAAACTTTTGCCAGTTCTGACGAAGGGTCATCGATCCGAAACGTTAACTCTGTTTCCCTCTCCCCAGATGCTGCCTGACCCGTTGAGTATTTCCAGCATTTTCTGTTTTATTTCAGATTGCAGCATCCGCAGTATTTTGCTTTTGTTTCAATATTAAAAGTAGTTTTAAAGTTAATTTGCATTATAAATATCCTGTATATGTGCGTGGGTGCAGGAAGTGGGACTAGCTGAGGTGCTTCACATTCACACTAAGCGTTTCTGCTGTAAATCAAGTGCCAATGTCCCAGGAGTCAGAAAAACCCCTACAAACAGTTATTGTCCATTTTCCTATGGTGCCACCCGAATACTGATATTAGGCTGTATGTTCACATATACCTGAAGTTTAGGTGCTAAAGCAACCCATCTGCCTCGGACAATAAAGTTTTTGTGCAAAGTGTGCATGAATATGAGGTAAACCTATTTGCAACACCGGTAACAAACTAACATTATTGAACTAAGAAAGAATGAGAGAATGAAAGAAACAAAGAACGAGAGAAAGAAAGAAGAAAAGAAAGAACAAAAGAAAGAAAGAGAGAACAGGAGTGTCAGCCGAGATCTTTTGTGCTCAAGTCCCTGGAGTGGAACTTGAACCGACAGCCTTTTAACTCAGTGTGCTACCCACTGAGCCAGGAAGGAGAGAGAGAAACCGGAGAGAGAGAGAGAGAGAGAGCGAGATAGGAGGGAGAGAGACGAGAGAGATTGGAGAGAGGGAGAGACGGGAAAGAGAGAGGGGAGGGAGCGAGGGGAGAGAGATGGGAGCGAGAAAGAGAGAGAGGGGAAGGAGAGAGGGGAGGGAGAGCGGTGTGATATAGATAGGGAAGGGAGAGATGGGTGAAAGAGAGAGAGGGGAGAGAGACGGACAGGGGAAATAGAGAGGGGAAAGAGATAGAGAGGGGAGAGAGAGAGAGGGAGAGGAAGATGGTGATTTTAACTTCAGGCAATCGTGTAAAATGGGCCACACTCGATTTTATTTCAATGGAAATTCGGGTGGCGCGATTGATATGTGGTCAATTCGACATTGCCTATTTTACATGAGCCCCCAATGTTAAAACCACCCCTGCAGTACCCAGATCGACATCTCTCCTTGAATCAGGGGGATGAATTGTTGTGCTCGTGCCCATAGAATTTGCTGCTGCTGATTGGGCAGGAGGTCCATGCTGACTATTGGTCAGCTCTTCGCACTGAACCCGTAACTGCATTCCACCATTGACCCGAGCTTTATTTACTCATGGTTAATTTTCCACCTCTGCACTTCAAGCACAGGTCAGCAGCGAAGATTGTGAAATTGCTCAGTCTCATTTTCCAATAACTCGTGTTCATAGACGGGAAATCATTGGCTAAGAGAGTACAATTCCCGAAAATTCCCGAAAACCTATACCCTTCAATGCCAACAACAACAACTTATATTTATATAGTGCCTTTAAAATAGTGAACCGTCCCAAGGAGCTTCACGGGAGTATTGTGAGACAAAGAATTTGACGCCGAGCCACATAAGGAGAAATTAGGGCAGGTGACCAAAGATTGGTCAAATAGGTCGGTTTTAAGAAGTGTCTTTAAGGAGAAAAGAGAGGAAAGAGAGGTAGAGAGGATTAGGGAGGGAATTCCAGAGCTTGGGGCCCAGGCAACAGAAGGCATGGCCATCAATGGTGAAGCGATTATAATCAGGGATGTTCAAGAGGGCAGAATTAGAGTAGCGTAGTTATCTCGGGAGGTTGTGGGGCTGGAGGGGATTACAGAGATAGGGAGGGGCGAGGCCATGGAGGGATTTGAAAACAAGCAGGAGAATTTTAAGAGGGTGCAGTGAAGATTTACAAGGATGATACCAGAAATGTGAGTATATACCTATCAGGAAAGGATGGACAGGCTGGGTCTCTTTTCTCTTGAAAAAAGAAGGCTGAGGGGTGACCTAATAGAGGACAATAAAATGATGAAAGGTTTTGATCGAGTGGATACAGAGAGAATGTTACCACTTGTGGGGAAGAACATAACTGGAGGCCATCGATATAAGATAGTCACCAAGAAATCCAATAGGGAATTCAGAAGAAATTTCTTTACCCAGAGAGTGGTGAGAATGTGGAACTAGGAGTGGTTGAAGTGAATAGTATTTAAGAGGAGGTTAGACAAGCATATGAGGGAGAAGGGAATAGAGGGGTATGCTGATAGATTTAGATGAGGAAAGACGGGAGGAGACTCAAGCAGAGCATAAACGTCGGCATGGGGCCAAATAGTTTCTGTGCCGCATAACCGATGTAATCCTATGTCGTTTCTGATTACCGATTTTCAAATGCAACAGTTAGAATAAATCCAGACTTGTCGGGTAAACTGGAGTTGTCTAAATACTTATGTCTGAGAGGCAACTTATCAGCCCTTCAACAATTTACATACCAAACTTTTGATCTCAACCCACAGCAAGCTGGCTATTTCTCCAGCTGTTCTCACAGACCATGACAATATATCCTGTCATTCACCCTGACTTTCATTTGCTCATGATAAATCTCCTGCTTCTGCACTTCACGCAAAGATCAGCAGCAAATTTTCTGAATTTGCTCAGTTTCATTTTCCAGTAAATTGTCTTCATGGATGGAAAATCGCTGGCTAGGGGTGTACAATTACCAGGGGTGAATAAAAAACCCTCGAATATCCAGAGACAATCAGACATAAGGAAATATCTCTCATATGAATATAATCTGCAGTCCTCCATGATAAGGAAAGAAAAAGATGAGCATTTATATAACGCCTTTCATGACCCAAAGTGCTTTATAGACTATGAAGTACTTTTGGAGTGTAGTCACTGTTGCAATGTAGGAAACACAGCAGCCAGTTTGCGAACAGCAAACTCACAAACAGCAATGTACTAATGACCCTGATAATCTGTTTTTTTAGTGATGTTGATTGAGGGATAAATATTGGCTCCAGGACACCGGGGATAACGCCCCTGCTTTTCTTCAAAATAGTGTCAGCCTATATTTCTGCGCTCAGAGCTCTGGAGTGGGAACTTGAACCCACAACCTTGTGACCTAGAAGTGAAAATGCTACCCACTGAGCCACAGCTGCCATAAGCATCCCTCACACTCTGTCTCTCTACTATTTCCACCTCCATAACATCGCCCGCCTCCGCCCCTGCCTCTGCTCTTCTGCTGCTGAAGCCCTCATCCACGCCTTTGTTATCTTTAGACTTGACTATTCCAACGCTCTCCTGGCTGGCCTCCCACATTCTACCCGATGTAAACGTGAGTTCATCCAAAACTCGGCTGCCCATGTCCTAACTCGCACCAAGTCCCACTCACCCATAACCCCCTGTGCTCGCTGACCAACATTGGCTCCCGGTTAAACAACACCCCAATTTCAAAATTCTCATCCTTGTTTACAAATCCCTCCATGACTTTGCCTCTCCCTATCTCTGTAATCTCTTTCAGCCTCACAACCCAACGAGATGTCTGTGCTGCCCAAATTCTGCCCTCTTGAGCATCCCTGATTATAATCGCTCTACCATCAGTGACTATGCCTTCAGCTGCCTGGACCCCAAGTTCTGGAACTCGCTCCCTAAACCTCTCCACCTTTCTACCTCTGTTTCTTCCTTTAAGACTCGTCTTAAAACCTACATCTTTGACCAAGCTTTTGGTCATCGACCGTAATTTCTTCTTATGTGGCTCAGTGTGGAATTTATCTGTCTTTTCTTATAACACTCCTGTGAAGCGCCTTGGGACATTTTACTACTTTAAAGGCACTATATAAATAAAAGTTGTTGTTGTTGTAGAGAACCATTGCGTTCAGTGAAATATTTCATAACTTCACCCACGAAGTCCATAATGGTTTCTAAATTAAACTCCTTTGAGATCACATTTTCTGTTTTACTTCAGCTCATTCCGTTATGCATTTCTTCAATCTTCTCTGGCACCGCAACAGACAAATTAAGTGACATGAATTTATAACGCGATTGTACAAGAAAAAATATGTTGTGAGGTAGAATCTTATCTTTTGGCCTTATTGTGCAACAGTTTTATCTAAATGTTATTTATTTATTCGTTCACGGGCTGTGAGCGTCAAGGGCAAGGCCAGCATTTATTGCCCATCCCTAATTGTGCTCGAGAAGGAGGTGGGGTCTTAGACAACTGAGTGGCTTGCTGGGCCATTTCCGAGGGCAGTTAAGAGTCAACCACATTACTATGGGTCTGGAGCCACATATTGGGCTGACCGGGTAAGGACGGCAGATTTCCTTCCCTAAAGGACATTAGTGAGCCAGACGGATTTTTACAACAATCCGGTAGTTTCTAGTTTCATGGAGATCCGTGCAGCAGAGCAGGTCTCCAGTCGTCTTGGATAACCCTTGCCACTGGACCAAGTCCTGGCTCTGTCAATCCCATGTGGCGGCTGGTGTGCAATGGCCTCCCCACGTTAAAAAATCCATGCACTGGCATCTTCCACCCTTCAGGATGTCGTTCAGGATCTGGAATATTAGGTCCTTCATTGAAACACCTGTGAACTCATCCCTTTTTGCCATGAAAACAAGTCATCCTCGTTTCGAGGGACTGCCTATGATGATGATGGTCACCATTACTGAAACTAGCTTTTTATTCCTGAGTTATTTATTGAATTTAAATTCCCCAACTGCCGTGGTGGGATTTGAACTCGTGTCTCTGGATCATTAGTCCAGTAACATAACCACTGTGCTACTGTACCATCATTTAAGTAAGCGACGTATGCATCTTCAATATTTCACAATCTATTTGGTGCCTATTTCTTTGTTGACATTATCTGTAAGAATTCTAGAGAGCATTGTCTGTTGCCTATTTGCCACACGCTGGCAGTGATTCATGTTATTTCTGCAAATACAAAGTTACTTATTAAGGCCACTCAACCTCGAACTCACGAACATGCAGTTGCTTGCTTCATAGAAACATAGAAACATAGAAACATCGAAGCAACATAGAAAAATAGGTGCAGGAGTAGGCCATTCGGCCCTTCTAGCCTGCACCACCATTCAATGAGTTCATGGCTGAACATGCAACTTCAGTACCCCATTCCTGCTTTCTCGCCATACCCCTTGATCCCCCTAGTAGTAAGGACGTCATCTAACTCCCTTTTGAATATATTTAGCGAAATGGCCTCAACAACTTTCTGTGGTCAAGAATTCCACAGGTTCACCACTCTCTGGGTGAAGAAGTTTCTCCTCATCTCGGTCCTAAATGGCTTACCCCTTATCCTTAGACTGTGACCCCTGGTTCTAGACCTCCCCAACATTGGGAACAGTCTTCCTGCATCGAACCTGTCTAAACCCGTCAGAATTTTAAACGTTTCTATGATGACCCCTCTCATTCTTCTGAACTCCAGTGAATACAAGCCCAGTTGATTCAGTCTTTCTTGATAGGTCAGTCCGCCATCCCGGGAATCAGTCTGGTGAACCTTCGCTGCACTCCCTCAATAGCAAGAATGTCCTTCCTCAAGTTAGGAGACCAAAACTGTACATAATACTCCAGGTGTGGCCTCACCAAGGCCCTGTACAACTGTAGCAACACCTCCCTGCCCCTGTACTCAAATCCCCTCGCTATGAAGGCCAACATTCCATTTGCTTTCTTAACCGCCTGCGTACCTGCATTCCAACCTTCAATGACTGATGTACCATGACACCCAGGTCTCATTGCACCTCTCCTTTTCCTAATCTGTCACCATTCAGATAATAGTCTGTCTCTCTGTTTTTACCACCAAAATGGATAACCTCACATTTATCCACATTATACTTAATCTGCCATGCATTTGCCCATTCACCTAATCTATCCAAGTCACTCTGCAGCCTCACAGCATCCTCCTCGCAGCTCACACTGCCACCCAACTTAGTGTCATCCGCAAATTTGGAGATACTACATTTAACCCCCTCGTCTAAATCATTAATGTACAGTGTAAACAGCTGGGGCCCCAGAACAGAACCTTGCGGTACCCCACTAGCCACTGCCTGCCATTCTGAAAAGTACCCATTTACTCCTACTCTTTGCTTCCTGTCTGACAACCAGTTCTCAATCCATGACAGCACACTACCCCCAATCCCATGTGCTTTAACTTTGCACATTAATCTCTTGTGTGGAACCTTGTCGAAAGCCTTCTGAAAGTCCAAATATACCACATCAACTGGTTCTCCCTTGTTCACTCTACTGGAAACATCCTCAAAAAATTCCAGAAGATTTGTCAAGCATGATTTCCCTTTCACAAATCCATACTGACTTGGACCTATCATGTCACCTCTTTCCAAATGCGCTGCTATGACATCCTTAATAATTGATTCCATCATTTTTCCTATTACTGAGGTCAGGCTGATCGGTCTATCATTACCTGTTTTCTCTCTCCCTCCTTTTTTAAAAAGTGGGGTTACATTGGCTACCCTCCACTCGATAGGAACTGATCCAGAGTCAATAGAATGTTGGAAAATGACTGTTAATGCATCCGCTATTTCCAAGGCCACCTCTTTAAGTACTCTGGGATGCAGTCCATCAGGCCCTGGTGATTTATCGGCCTTCATTCCCATCAATTTCCCCAACACAATTTCCCGACTAATAATGATTTCCCTCAGTTCCTCCTCCTTACTAGACCCTCTGACCCCTTTTATATCCGGAAGGTTGTTTATGTCCTCCTTAGTGAATACCGAACCAAAGTACTTGTTCAATTGGTCTGCCATTTCTTTGTTCCCCGTTATGACTTCCCCTGATTCTGACTGCAGGGGACCTACGTTTGTCTTTACTAACCTTTTTCTCTTTACATATCTATAGAAACTTTTGCAATCCGTCTTAATGTTCCCTGCAAGCTTCTTCTCGTACTCCATTTTCCCTGCCCTAATCAAACCCTCCTCTGCTGAGTTCTAAATTTCTACCAGTCCCCGGGTTCGCTGTTATTTCTGGCCAATTTGTATGCTACTTCCTTGGCTTTAATACTATCCCTGATTTCCCTTGATAGCCACGGTTGAGCCACCTTCCCTTTCTTATTTTTATGCCAGACAGGAATGTACAATTGTTGTATTTCATCCATGCGGTCTCTAAATGTCTGCAATTGCCCATCCACAGTCAACCCCTTAAGTATCATTCGCCAATCTATCCTAGCCAATTCACGCCTCATACCTTCAAAGTTACCCTTCTTTAAGTTCTGGACCATGGTCTCTGAATTAACTGAAAATAGAAAATAGGTGCAGGAGTAGGCTATTCATGTGCTGCCAAAATAGATTTTCCCTGTAATTGCCATACAGTGCATGTTCACCACACCTTTCTGTGCCTTTTCAAATGAAACCAAAACACAGGCAAACAAAAACTTAACTTAAATTGCAATGGTACGTTGCTATATGTCATCATTATCATCACCATAGGCAGTCCCTTGAAATCGAGGAAGACTTGCTTCCACTCGACACAAGACTCCCAAAGCAAGCGCTCTACTCGGAACTCCTACACGGCAGGCAAGCTCCAGGTGGGCAGAGGAAACGTTTCAAGGACACCGTCAAAGCCTCCTTGATAAAATGCAACATCCCCACCAACACCTGGGAGTCCCTGGCCAAAGACCGCTCTAAGTGGAGGAAGATCATCCGGTAGGGTGCTGAGCACCTCGAGTCTCGTCGCCGAGAGCATGCAGAAAGCAAGCGCAGGCAGCGAAAGGAGCGTGCGGCAAACCAGGCTCCCCACCCACCCTTTCCTTCAACCACTGACTGTCCCACCTGTGACAGAGACTGTAATTCCCGTATTGGACTGTACAGTCACCTGAGAACTCACTTTTAAAGTGGAAGCAAGTCTTTCTCGATTTCGAGGGACTGCCTATGAAGATGATGATGACATATAGCAATCTACCATTGCAATTTTAGTTAAGAATTGAGGGAAAGTTATTGATCTGATTAGGAAGCTGGCTGAGCGGCAGGAAACAGGCAGTAGGGACAATGAGTAGGTATTCTGATTGGCAGGATGTTACGAGTGGTGGCCCGCAGGGATCTGTGTTGGGGCCTCAACTATTAACAGCTTTTATTAACCACTTAGATGATGTCATAGAAAGTCATTTATCCAAATTTGCCGAAGACAAAGATAGGCGTGATTGTGGGCAGTGTAGATGGAAGCAGCATATTACAAAGGGATATTGATAGATTAAGTGCATGCGCAGAACTGTGACGAATGGATTTCAATGGAAGCAAATGTGAGGTCATCCACTTTCGACCGAAAAATGATAGAACAGGGTACAATCTAAATGGTGAAAAGCTAAAAACAGTGGATGTCCAAAGAGACTTGGAGGTTCAGATAAATAGATCAATAAAATGCCACGAGCTGCAGCATAACTTCTACCCCCATGTATTCCGGAACAGAAAATAATCAAAAAAGGTTAATGGAATACTGGCCTTTATATCTGGAGCACTAGAATACAAGGGGGTAGAAGTTATGCTGCAGCTGTACAAAACCCTGGTTATACCACACCTGGAGCACTGTGAGCAGTTCTAGACACCGCACCTGAGGAAGAATGTATTGGTCTTGAAGGGAGTGCAACATAGGTTCACCAGAATGATACCCGGACTTCAAGGGTTGAGTTACGAGGAGAGATTACACAAATTAGGGTTGTATTCCCTGGAATTTAGGTTAGGGGATGAACTGATCGAAGTTTTCAGGATATTAAGGGGAACTGATAGGGTAGATAGAGAGAAACTATTTCCGTTGGTTGGGGATTCTAGGACTCGGGGGCATAGTCTAAGACTTAGAGCCAGACATTTCAGGAGTGAAATTAGGAAACACTTCTACACACAAAGGGCCCAAGTTTCCGCCCCCTGTAAAAATGGCGCACCTCCATGAGGTGCACTGACTTTCTAGAATTAAAAGGGCACCGAAAAGTTACTTCCTAATTCTCCGAGCTCCTCAGGATGTCTTCAGCCTTAGCATAGCGCAGCACAAGGAGTGGAGGGCGGAGCCAGGTCCCGGCGCTGCAAACAGTGCCGGGACCTCTGCACATGCACGCTAGAATGTGCGCCCATGTGCAGTAGCTCCTCGCAGCCCGAATCTCTGTGACGCTGCATGGGAGGGGCCTGAAGCACGTCGCCCCTAGCCCTGGCCAAATGGGCTCCCTGGGCATTGAGGATGTGCTTAGTTATCGGGACTCGGGTTTCCGAGAAACACCCACACCGATTATCGCTGGGATGATCCGATTAACTGGGAGCCCAGAAAGCAACGCCTGCCTGAGATGTCTGGGAAGGAAATTGCTGGTTTCATTGAAAGACCGACTGACAAATTCACCCGATGGGAAGTAAGTTGGAGGGAGAGCCCACTCATTTGCTGTGGTCGGGAGTTACTCAAGCCCATGTTCGGAGTCAGTCTGTGCTCCATTCAGAAGATGGGCGCTCCGGCCACAGACGACTCTGAGCTGGACTCGGGATCCACATCTTTGAACATTCTCTGACAACCACAGCTTTCGGCAAAGTAAGGAGATGACACTTCAACACCGCATCTGCGGGGATCATGCCTAGACTGGGGGAGAAACGTCCGGCTTTTATTCCGGACTGGTTGAAATTCTAAAAGTGGAATCTTGCAATATGGAAGCACAAAATTAATAAACACCAAAATTAATAAGAGTCTAGATACAAAATACGGCAATTCCTGTGCGTGCTCCAGTCGGCAAGGTCGGACTTCTAATTTTTATTACTAGATTTAATGTTCATTTACTGATATTTAAAAATTATTTTGGTTCCCTGCATCTTTATGGTTAAAAGTGAAGTGGTTAATGCTTTGCAAAATCCCCTAACTTCCCTCTAACTTCCCTTTCCCCGCTATCTCTCACTGCCTGCATCTAATTTATAAAGTGTAGGCAAGATTTTTCTGAGTGTGCAAAAGTCGACACTTACTCCATTCTAAGTTAGTTTGGAGTAAGGTTTCTCTGTGTAAACTTGCAAAACAAGCATAAGTGTCTGGACACTCCCCCTTTTGAAAAAAGAATGTTCTAAAATGAAACTATTCTAACTAACTAGAATTGGAAACATAGAAACATAGAAAATAGGTTCAGGAATAGGCCATTCGGTCCTTCGAGCCTTTACCACCATTCAATAAGATCATTGCTGATCATTCACCTCACTACCCCTTTCCTGCTTTCTCTCCATACCCCTTGATCCCTTTTGCCATAAGGGCCATTTCTAACTCCCTCTTGAATATATCTATCGAACTGGCATCAACAACTCTCTGCGGTAGAGAATTCCACAGGTTCACAATTCTCTGAGTGAAGACGTTTCTCCTTAGCTCGGTTCTAAATGGCCTACCCCTTATCCTTAGACTGTGACCGCTGGTGCTGGACTTCCCCAACATCGGGAACATTCTTCCTGCATCTAACCTGTCCAATCCGGTCAGAATTGTATGTTTCTATGAGATCCCCTCTCATTCTTCGAAACTCCAATGAATACGGACCCAGTCGATCCAGTCTCTCATCATATGTCAGTCCTGCCATCCCAGGAATCAGTCTGGTGAACCGTCGCTGCACTCCCTCAAAAGCAAGGATGTCCTTTCTCAGTTAGGAGACCAAAACTGAACACAATATTCAAGGTGAAGCCTCAGCAAGGCCCTGTACAACTGTAGTAAGACCTCCCTGCTCCTATATTCAAATTCCCTTGCGGTTAAGAAAGCAAATGGCATGTTGGCCTTCATAGCGAGGGGATTTGAATACAGGGGCAGGGAGGTGTTGCTACAGTTGTACAGGGCCTTGGTGAGGCCACACCTGGAGTATTGTGTACAGTTTTGGTCTCCTAACTTGAGGAAGGACATTCTTGCTATTGAGGGAGTGCAGCGAAGGTTCACCAGACTGATTCCCGGGATGGCGGGACTGACCTATCAAGAAAGATTGGATCAACTGGGCTTGTATTCACTGGAGTTCAGAAGAATGAGAGGGGACCTCATAGAAACGTTTAAAATTCTGATGGGTTTAGACAGGTTAGATGCAGAAAGAATGTTCCCAATGTTGGGGAAGTCCAGAACCAGGGATCACAGGCTGAGGATAAGGGGTAAGCCATTTAGGACCGAGATGAGGAAAAACTTCTTCACCCAGAGAGTGGTGAACCTGTGGAATTCTCTACCACAGAAAGTAGTTGAGGCCAATTCACTAAATATATTCAAAAGGGAGTTAGATGAAGTCCTTACTACTCGGGGGATCAAGGGTTATGGCGAGAAAGCAGGAAGGGGGTACTGAAGTTTCATGTTCAGCCATGAACTCATTGAATGGCGGTGCAGGCTAGAAGGGCTGAATGGCCTGCTCCTGCACCTATTTTTCTATGTTTCTATGTTTCTATGTTTCTATGAAGGCCAAGATGCCATTTGTCTTCTTCACCGCCTGCTGTACCTGCATGCCAACTTTCAATGACTGATGTACCATGACACCCAGGTATCGTTGTACCTTCCCCTTTCCTAATCTGCCGTCATTCAGATAATATTCTGCATCATGTTTTTGCCACCAAAGTGGATAATCTCACATTTATCCACATCTGCCATGCGTTTGCCCACTAACATAGCCTGTCCAACTCACACTGCAGTTTCTTAGCATCCTCCTCACAGCTCACACCACCATCCAGCTTAGTGTCATCTGCAAACTTGGAGATATTACACTCAATTCCTTCATCTAAATCATTGATGTATATTGTAAATAGCTGGGGACCCAGCACTGAGCCCTGCGGCACCCTCCTAGTCACTGCCTACCATTTTGAAAAGGACCCATTTATCCTGATTCTGCTTCCTGTCTGCCAACCAGTTCTCTATCCATGTGAATACATTACCCCCAATAACATGTGGTTTAATTTTGCACAGCAATCTCTTGTGTGGGACCTTGTCAAAAGCTTTTTGAAGTTACAAATACACCACATCGACTGGTTCTCCCTTGTCCACTCTATTAGTTACATCCTCAAAAAATTCTAGAAGATTTGTCAAGCATGATTTCCCTTTCATGCTGACTTGGATTGATCGTGTCACTGCTTTGCAAATGTGCTGCTATTTCATCTTTAATAATTGATTCCAACATTTTCCCCACCACTGATGTCAGGCTAACCGGTCTATAATTCCCTGTTTTCTCTCTCCCTCCTATTTTAAAAAGTGGTGTTACATTAGCTATCCTCCAGTCCATAGGAACTGATCCAGAGTCGATAGACTGTTGGAAAATGATCACCAATGCATCCACTATTTCTCGGGCCACTTCCTTAAGTACTCTGGGATGCAGAATATCAGGCCCTGGGGATTTATCGGCCTTCAATCCCATCAATTTCCCTAACACAATTTCATGACTAATAAGGATTTCCTTCAGTTCCTCCTTCTCGCTAGATCCTCGGTCCCCTAGTATTTCCGGAAGGTTATTCATGTCTTCCTTCGTGAAGACAGCACCAAAGTATTTGTTCAATTGGTCTGCCATTTCTCTGTTCCCCATTATAAATTCACCTGATTCTGACTGCAAGGGACCTACCTTTGTCTTCACTATTCTCTTTCTCTTCACTTATCTATAGAAACTTTTGCAGTCAGTTTTTATGTTCCCAGCAAGCTTCCTCTCATACTCTATTTTCCCCCTCCTAATTAAACCCTTTGTCCTCCTCTGCTGGATTCTAAATTTCTCCAGTCATCAGATTTGCTGCTTTTTCTGGCCAATTTATATGCCTCTTCCTTCGATTTAACACCATCCCTAATTTCCCTTATTAGCCACGGTTGAGTCACCTTCCCCATTTTATTTTTTACTCCAGACAGGGATGTATAACTGTTGAAGTTCATCCATGTGATATTTAAATGTCTGCCATTGCCTATCCATGGTCAATCCTTTAAGTATCATTCGCCAGTCTATTCTAGCTAATTCACGTCTCATACCATCAAAGTTACCTTTCCTTAAGTTCAAGTCCCTAGTCTCTGATTTAACTGTGTCACTCTCCATCTTAATAAAGAATTCTACCATATTTTGGTCACTCTTCCCCAAGGGGCCTCGCACAACAAGATTATTAATTAGTCCTTTCTCATTACACATCACCCAGTCTAGGATGGCCATCCCTCCAGTTGGTTCCTCGACATCTTGTTTGAGAAAACCATCCCGAGTACACTCCAGGAAATCATCCTCCCCCGTATTGCTACCAGTTTGGTTAGTCTAATCTATATGTAGATTAAAATTGTCCATGATAACTGCTGTACCTTTATTGCACGCATCCCTAATTTCTTATTTGCTGCCGTCCTCAACCTCACTACTATTGTTTGGGGGTCTGTACACAACTCCCAATATCGTTTTCTGCCCTTTGGTATTCTGCAGCTCTACCCATACAGATTCCACATCATCCAAACTAATGTTCTTCCTTACTATTGTGTTAATTTCCTCCGTAACCAACAATGCTACCCCACCTCCTTTTCCTTTCTGTCTATCCTTCCTGAATGTTGAATGCCCCTGGTTGTTGAGTTCCCAGCCTTGGTCACCCTGGAGCCATTTCTCCATAATCCCAATTCTATCATATTCATTAATAGCTGCCTGTGCAGTTAATTCATCCACCTTATTACGAATACTCCTCGCAGTGAGGTACAGAGCCTTCAGGCTTGACTTTTTAACACACTTTGTCACTTTAGAATTTTGCTGTAATGTGGCCCTTTTTGATTTTTGCCTTGGGTTTCTCTGCCCTCCACTTGTACTTTTCTCCTTTCTATCTTTTGCTTCTGCCCTCTTTTTACTTCCCTCTGTCTCCCTGCATAGATTCCCATCCCCCTTCCCTATTAGTTTAACCCCTCCCCAACAGCACTAGCAAACGCTCCCCCTAGGACATTAGAGCAAACTAAATGCCGAGAATTTCAGTTTCTAAGATGCTCCATACTAAACGAGTAGCTCCAAAAAAATAGGAGCGACTCTAGCCGAAACTTGAGCCCAATGGGTTGTAGAAATTTGGAACTCTCTTCTGCAAACAGAAATTGATGCTAGATCAATGATTAATTTTAAAACGGGGATTGATAGCTTTCTGCTAACCAAAGGTATTAAGGGATATGGGCCAAAGGTGGGTATATAGAGATTGCAGATCAATCATGATCTCACTGAATGGCGCAGCAGGCTCGAGGGGCTCAATGGTCTCCTCCTGTTCCTATGTTCCTATATGTTCTGAAATGTCATCAGTGTTCTAATGCAGGAAAATGCAGCAAATTATTTACGCACTGCAAGTTCCCAGACAAAGCAATTAGATCAATGACCAGAAAGTCATTTTTTGTGTGATGTTGGTTGAGGGATTAATAATTAACCAGGACAATGCAGAGGAACAGATTTAAACAGGCTGAAATAAGGACAGTTTCTGCAGTGCATTCTCTTGACCATCCGCCGCAAGGTTACATAAGAACATAAGAACATAAGAAAGAGGAGCAGGAGTAGGCCATTTGGCCCCTCGAGTCTGCTCCGCCATTTAATAAAATCATGACTGATCTGATCATGGACTCAGCTCCACTTCCCTGCCTGCTCCCCATAACCATTTATTACCTTATCGCTCAAAAATCTGTCTATCTCCGCCTTAAATATATTCAATGACCCAGCCTCCACAGCTCTCTGGGAAAGAGAATTCCATAGATTTACAACCCTCTGAGGGAAGAAATTTCTCCTCATCTCAGTTTTAAATGGGCAGCCCCTTATTCTAAGACTATGCCTCCTAGTTTTAGTTTCCCCTATGAGTGGAAATATCCCCTCTGCATCCAACCTGTCAAGCCTCCTCATTATCTTATAAGTTTCAATAAGACCACCTCTCATTCTTCTGAACTCCAATGAGTATAGTCCCAACTTACTCAACCTATCTTCATAAGTCAATCCCTCATCTCCGGAATCAACCAAGTGAACGTTCTGTGAACAGCCTCCAATGCATGTATATCCTTCCTTAAATACGGAGACCAAAACTTTACGCAGTACTCCAGGTGTGACATCACCAATACCTTGTACATATACATCAAGTTACATCAAGTCAACAGCACAGGACCAGGACATTCAGCCCAACTAGTCAATTCTGGCATTTCTGCTGCACATGATGGCTCCTCTCATCTCTCTTCCTCTAACCTTATCAGTATATCCTTCTATTAATTTCTCCCTCAGGTGTTTATCCAGCTTATCCTGAAATCGATGCTATTTGCCTCAAATTGTGTGTTTGTTGGAGGGTCGAAGTTGGTGGTGTCCTCTTCGGGTTGCTCGTGGCTGTTTGGAAATCGCAGTTTGGTTTGGTCCAAATGCTTTCTGCAAGTTAGTCCATTGGCAAGTTTGACCTGAAACACCCTACTCCCATCTTTGGCTATGACGGTGCCAGCAAGCCATTTGGGACTAAGTCCATAGTTGAGTACAAAGACAGGGTCATTGACTTCAATATCGCGTGAAATGTCCACCAATCATATTAAAAGTTGAACTGAACGGAATTCCAGTATCCATGGAACTGAACACAGGTGCGAGTTAGTCTATCATGAGCAAAAAGGCCTTCGACAGGCTGTGGTGCAACAAGGCACACAGGCCCAAGCTTAGCTCCATTCATACCAAGCTAAGAACTTACAATAAAGAGCTGATCCCTGTTATTGGCAGTGCAGCAGTAAAAGTCTCCCATGGTGGAGCAGTGCACGAACTCCCACTATGGATTGTACCAGGAGATGGCCCCCTACTGTTTGGTAGAAGCTGGCTGGGAAAAATCCGCTGGAACTGGGACAACATCTGAACGCTCTCATCCATCAACAATGCTTCTTGTGCCCAGGTTCTGAGCAAGTTCCCATCGTTGTTTGAGCCAGGCATTGGAAGTTTCTCAAGGGCGAAGGTGCAGATCCACTTGGTTCCCGGTACTCGACCCATCCACCAGGGGGGTGCCATAAATGATGTGAGAGAAAGTGGAAATTGAGCTGGACAGGCTGCAGCGAGAAGGCACCATCGCGCCGGTGGAGTTCAACGAGTGGGCCAGTCCGATTCTTCCGGTTCTCAAAGGTGACGGCATGATCAGAATTTGTGGGGACTATAAAGTAACGATTAATCATTTTTCGCTGCAGGACCAGTACCCACTACCCAAGGCAGACGACCTATTTGCGACCCTGGCTAGAGGAAAGACATTCACTAAGTTGGACCTGACCTCGGCCTACATGATGCAGGAGCAGGTGGAATCTTCGAAAGGCTTCACCTGCATCAACACGCACAAAGGTCTGTTCATCTACAATAGATGCCCGTTTGGGATTCGATCGGCCGCGGCTATTTTCTAAAGGAACATGGAGAGCCTGCTAAAGTCGGTTCCGCACACCGTGGTTTTCCAGGTCGACATACTGCTCACATGTTGGGACACCATCGAACACTTGAAGAGGTTCTAAGTCGGCTAGATCACATGGGACTCAGATTGAAACGATCGAAGTGTGTTTTCCTGGTGCCAGAGGTCGAGTTCTTAGGGAGAAGAATCGCGGCAGACGACATCAGTCCTACCGACACCAAGATGGAGGTCATCAAGAACGAGCCGAGACCGACAGAATGTGATGGAGCTGCGGTCGTTCCTGGGTCTCTTCAATTATTTCGGTAATTTCCAACCCGGGTTAAGCACCTTGCTCGAAACCCTACATGTGCTACTATGCAAGGGAGATGACTGGGTATGGGGGAAATCACAAGAGGCTGTTTTTAAGAAAGCCAGAAATCTGTAATGTTCCAACAAACTACTTGTTCTGTATAATCCATGTAACGTTTAGTGCTAGCTTGCGATGCGTCTTCATATGGGGTCGGGTGTGTGTTACAACAAGCCAACGAATCAAGAACATTGCAACCATTCGCCTATGCATCCAGGAGTTTGTCCAAGGCCAAAAGGGCCGACAGCATAATTGAAAAAGAAGCTCTGGCATGCGTTTATGGGGTGAAAAAAATGCACCAGTATCTGTTTGGTCTCAACTTTGAGCTAGAAACTGACCATAAGCCGCTCATATCGCTATTCTCAGAGAGCAAAGTGATTAACACCAATGCCTCTGCCCTCATCCAAAGAAGGGCGCTCACACTGTCTGCATACAACTATGTAATCTGCCACAGACCAGGCACAGAGAACTGCGCTGATGCTCTTAGTCGGCTACCATTGCCACCACTGGGGTGGAAATGGCACAGCCTGCGGACTTGCTCTTGGTGATGGATGCATTTGAAAACGAAACGTCACCGGTTGTGGCTCGTCAGATCAGGACCTGGACCAGCCAAGATCTTTTACTGTCCCTGGTAAAAAAACTCTGTCCTCCATGGGAGCTGGTCCAGCTTCCCAGCGGAGATGCATGAAGAGATCAAGCCGTTCCAGCGGCGCAAAGATGAAATGTCCATACAGGTGTACTGTCTTTTGTGGGATAATTGCGTGGTTTTGCCTCAGAAAGGAAGCGAAATGTTCATACGTGACTGACACAGCACCCACCCAGGCATAGTAATGATGAAAGCTATAGCCAGATCCCATGTGTGGTGGCCCGGCATCGACTCAGATTTAGAGTCATGTGTGCGCCAATGCAACACTTACTCTCAACTGAGCGATGCACCCAGAGAAGCACCACTAAGTTTGTGGTCATGGCCCTCTAAACCGTGGTATAGGATCCACGTTGACTTTGCGGGCCCGTTTCTTGGCAAAATGTTTTTGGTTGTTGTGGATGCTTATTCAAAATGGATTGAATGTGTAATAATGTCTGTAAGCACGTCCACTGCCACCATCGAAAGCCTACGAGCCATGTTCGCCACACACGGCCTGCCTGATGTCCTTGACAGCGACAATCGGTCGTGCTTCACCAGTGCTGCATTCAAGGAATTCATGACCCGCAATGGGATCAAGCACGTCACATCCGCCCCGTTCAAGCCCGCATCCAATGGCCAGGCAGAACGGGCAGTTCAGATCATCAAGCAAAGCTTGAAATGTATGTCGGAAGGCTCCCTGCAGACTCGGTTGTCCCGAGTACTGCTCAGCTGCCACACCAGACTCCACTCTCTCACCGGGGGTTCTCCCAGCCAAGCTGCTCATGAAAAGGGCGCTCAAAACAAGGCTCTCTCTTGTCCACCCCGATCTCCATGATCATGTCGAGGGCAGGTGGCATCAAGAGAGCATGTACCATGATCGCGCAAATATGTCACGTGATATTGAAGTCAATGACCCTGTATTTGTACTCAACTGTGGACATGGTGTAGACAATGAGTAAATGTGACCTTAGCTCCTTTATTCAAACTCCAGAGTGCTGGTACAGCATGGGAGGCCTGCTTATATACAGTGCCCCCAGGGGATGCTGGGATCTCTTGGGACTCCAACAGGTAAGCCCTCTGGTGGCGGTATGATACAAGTTGTCGAGGGTTGCATACATAACATCACTCCCTCCCACTTATTTACAGGGTGAGACGATCTAGGGCTTTTCACTCCCTGTCGATCATCTCGGTACAAATGCAGGTGTGGGTGAATTGGTTGTTTCTTCGTTGGGCAGCTGGGCAGCTGGCCTTGCTGGGCTGCTGGGGATGGTGAGTTCGGCTTCGTGGTCAACCGTGATGTGGGTTGCCACTTGTGTGTGTTGGAGGGTCGAAGTTGGTGGGTTCCTCTTCAGGTTGCTCGTGGCTGTTTGTAAATCGTAGTATGGTTTGGCTCAAATGCTTTCTGCAAGTTAGTCCATTGGCAAGTTTGACCTGAAACATCCTACTCCCTTCTTTGTCTATGACTGTGCCAGCAAGCCATTTGGGACCATGTCCCGAGTTGAGTACAAATACAGGGTCGTTGACTTCAATATTGCATGACAAATTTGCGTGATCATGGTACATGCTTTGTTGATACCGCCTGCCCTCGACATGATCATGGAGATCAGGGTGAACAAGAGAGAAACTTGTTTTGAGCACCCTTTTCATGAGCAGCTCGGCTGTGGGAACCACACTGAGTGAGTGGTGTCTGGTGCGGTAGCTGAGCAGGAATCAGGCCAGGCGGGTCTGCAGGGAACCTTCTGATACACGTTTCAAGCTTTGCTTGATGGTTTGGACAGCCCGTTCTGCCTGGCCATTGGATGCAGGCTTGAACGGGGCAGATGTGACATGTTTGATCCCATTGCGGGTCATGAATTCCTTGAATTCAGCACTGGTGACACACGGCCCATTGTCGCTGACAAGGACATCAGGCAGGCCGTGTGTGGCGAACATGGCTCGTAGACTTTCGATGGTGGCAGTGGACGTACTTACAGACATTATTACACATTCAATCCATTTTGAATAAGCATCCACAACAACCAAAAATATTTTGCCAAGAAACGGGCCAGCGAAGTCAATGTGGATCACAGACCACGGTTTGGAGGGCCATGACCTCAAACTTAGCGGTGCCCCTCTGGGTGCATTGCTCAGTTGAGTGCAAGTGTTGCATTGGTGCATGCATGATTTTAAATCTGAGTCGATGCCGGGCCACCACACATGGAATCTGCCTATAGCTTTCATCATTACTATGCCTGGGTGGGTACTGTGTAGGTCACGTATGAACTTTTCCCTGCCTTTCTGAGGCAAAACCACGCGATTACCCCACAAAGACAGTCCACCTATATGGACATTTCGTCTTTGCGCCGCTGGAACGGCTTGATATCTTCATGCATCTCCGCTGGGACATTGGACCAACTCTCATGGAGGACACAGTTTTTTACAAGGGACAATAAAGGATCCTGGCTGGTCCAGGTCCTGATCTGGTGGGCCGTAACTGGTGACTTGTCGTTTTCAAATGCATCCATTACCAAGAACAAGTCTGCAGGCTGTGCCATTTCCACCTCAGTGATGGGCAATGGTAGCCGACTGAGAGCATCAGCGCAGTTCTCTGTGCCTGGTCTGTGGCGAATTACATAGTTATACGCAGACAGCGTGAGCGCCCTTCTTTGGATGCGGTCAGGGGCATTGGTGTTAATCCCTTTGCTCTCTGAGAATAGCGATATGAGCGGCTTATGGTCAGTTTCTAGCTCAAAGTTGAGACCAAATAGATACTGGTGCATTGTTTTCACCCCGTAAACGCATGCCAGAGCTTCTATGTCAATCATGCTTTCGGTCCTTTCGGCTTGGACAAACTCCTGGACGCATAGGCGAATGGTTGCAATGTTCCCGATTCGTTTGCTTGTTGCAACACACACCCGACTCCGTATGAAGACGCATCGCAAGCGAGCACTAAACGGTTACATGGGTTATACAGAACAAGCAGTTTGTTGGAACATAACAGATTTATGGCTTTCTCAAAAGCAGCCTCTTGTGATTTCCCCCATACCCAATCATCTCCCTTGCGCATGTAGGAGTTCTTGCAAGGTGCTTTACCGGAGTAAGAAATTACCAAAATAGTTGAGGTGTCCCAGGAACGACCGCAGCTCCATCACATTCTGTCGGTCTTGGCTCGTTCTTGATGGCCTCCGTCTTGGCGTCGGTAGGACTGGTGCCGTCTGCCATGATTCTTCTCCCTAAGAAATTGACCTTTGGCGCCAGGAAAACACACTTCGAGCATTTCAACCTGAGTCCCACGCTATCTAGCTGACTTAGAACCTCTTCCAGGTTCTTCAAGTGTTCGATGGTGTCCCGACCTGTGACCAGTATGTCGTCCTGGAAAACCACAGTGCGAGGAACTGACCTTAGCAGGCTCTCCATATTCCTTTGGAAAATTGTCACGGCTGATTGAATCCCAAACGGGCATCTGTTGTAAATGAATAGACCTTTTTGCTTGTTGATGCAGGTGAGGCCTTTCGAAGATTCCGCCTGCTCCTGAGTCAGTTAGGCCGAGGTCAGGTTCAACTTGGTGACCGTCTTTACTCCAGCCAAGGTCGCAAATAGGTCGTCTGCCTTGGGTACGAGTCCTGTAGCAAGAAATGGTTAATTGTTACTTTATAGTCCCCACAAATTCTGACCGTGCCGTTGCCTTTGAGAACCTGGACAATCGGACTGGCCCATTCGTTGAACTCCACCAGCACGATGATGCCTTCTCGCTGCAGCCTGTCCAGCTCAATTTCCACTTTCTCTTGCAACATTTATGGCACCACCCGCGGCTTGTGGTGGATGGGTCGTGTACCGGGAACCAAGTGGATCTGCATCTTCGCCCCTGAGAAACTTCCAATGCCTGGCTCAAACAACGACGGGAACTTGCTCAGAACCTGGGCACAGGAAGCATCATCGACGGACGAGAGCACTCAGATGTCGTCCCAGTTCCAGCGGATTTTTCCCAGCCAGCTTCTGCCGTACATTGTGGGGCATCTCCTGGTACAATCCATAGTGGGAGTTCGTGCACTGCTCCATTATAGGAGACTTTTACTGCTGCGCTTCCAATAACAGGGATCAGCTCTTTAGTGTAAGTTCTTAGCTTGGTATGAATGGGGCTAAGCTTTGGCCTGTGGGCCTTGTTGCACCACAGCCTGTCGAAGGCTTTTTTGCTCATGATAGACTGAGTTGCACCCGTGTCCAGTTCCATGGATACTGGAATTCCATTCGGTTCAACTTTTAACATGATTGGTGGACATTTTGTGGTGAAGGTGTGTACCCCATACACTTCTGCCTCCTCGGTTTGAGTCTCTAGTACAGCCTGATCCACCATGGATCGATCCTGCTCTGCAACGTGATGGTTTGCAGGGTTTGCAGCTCATCTGCACATTCGCTGGAGGTGTCCCATTGTTCCACAGCCTTTGCACACATAATTTATGAAGGGACATTGATGGGCTCGATGATCACCTTCGCAGCGCCAACCAGGTGTTAACTGCCTCGCATTAACGATTGATGGCAGACTCTGGGTCATCTGAGGTCGTGCAGCTGCCGGCATGTACGTTCTGCCATATGCATTCCTGCCTGAAAACGACGTTACTTTGTGTACAGTACTTGCCGAAACCTCTTTATGCTGCAAAATTTGTTTGGTGTTATCGCTGGTGGACATAAATGTCTGGGCTATCGTTATGGCTTTGCTCAGATTCGGTGTTTCAACAGTCAATAGTTTGCGAAGGATAACCTCATGGCCAATGCCAAGCATAAAAAAGTCTCTTAGCATTTGCTCAAGGAATGCATCGAAATCGCAATGCCCTGTAAGGCGCCTCAGTTCGGCGACATAGCTCACCACTTCCCGACACGTGTAAAATCGATACCTTGCCATCAAAACGCTTTCCTTCGGACTTAGGTGCTCCATGACCAGCGTACACAGTTCTTCATAGGATTTGATTTTTGGTTTCACCGGAGCTAAAAGGTTCTTCATGAGGCCATAGGTTGTTGCCCCATAGATGGTAAGGAGGATCGCCCTTTGTTTGGCAGCGTTCTCGTCCCCTTCCAGCTCGTTGGCCACAAAGTATTGGTCGAGTCACTCCACGAATTGTCCCCTTCTGAGAATTTCTCCAGGATACTGGGATCCCTTGGGATTGCAATAGGTAAGCCCTCTGGTGGCAGCATGATACAGGTTGCCTAGGGTTGCATACGTAACATCTTGAATCGAAGATGACCCACTTCTATGCCAAAAAGGGATGAGTTCACAGGTGTTCCAGAAGAATTAGGAACAGGAGTGGGCCATCTAGCCCCTCGAGCCTGCTCCGCCACTCAATGAAGGACTGAATATTCCAGGTCCCGAACTAAATGTTGAAGGTGCCTGTGCGTGGATTTTTTTTAATGTGTGGTGGCCGTTGCACATCAGTCACCACACGGGCTTGACAGACCGAGGTCTTGGTCCAGTGGCAAGGATTAACCAAGACAACTAGAGACCAGCTCTGCAGCACAGACCTAGCGCGCACACCTATTGCAGTGTGGGTTGGCCCGTGCTGCCCCTGGGCCCCTGGCCCCAAACTCCGCCTCTCCTGGGACCCGATCACATCCCTCTACAGTCTCTCGCCACTCCTTCACCCCGACCTCGCCGCTCCTGCTGTATCTGCTCATGCTCCAATCACCGACCTCCCTGAAGTAGTATGCCTCCACACTGCTCCCGGGGCCTCCACGCCGCTGCAACTACACCTTGTGGTAGCTCCACATTCTAACGACTGTCTGGGTAAATAAGTTTCTCCTAAATTCTCTATTGGATTTATTAGTGACTGTCTTCTATTTATGACCCCTAATTTTGGATTCCACCGTAAGTGGAAAGATTTTCTCCATGTCTACCTTATCAAAACTTTTCATTCATCTGCAGATCTCTGCAAGGTCACCACTCAACCTTCTGTTTTCCAGAGAAAGGAGCCACAGATTGTATAATCTTTCCTATCACCTCCCATTTCTGGGAAAATCCTTTTGAATCTGATTTGCATCTTCATCAATGCATCTACATCCTTTTTTTGATAATATGGACACAAGTACTGTGCACAGTACTCTGAGTGTGGTCTAACCAAGGTTCTATGCAAATTTAACATAACTTCCCTGCTTTTAAATTCTGGGGTAGAAATCCCAGCCTCCCCGGGTCCGTACGGAGTGTGTACGGATCTGGGAAGGCATCGCAAAAGCCGTTTTCTGGCATGCAATGCACATGCGGTGAAAACCGGCTTTTCCAAGGTGTCAAGCTCTGGCTTGACAGATCCAACGCATCTCGGGGAGAAGAACACTCGCAAGGGCGAGACTACGCTATTTGCCCATCTCTTGCCCAGCAAATGTCCTGAAAATGCCTGCACCTGGTAAAAGCCAGTGCATAGCCTACTTCTACCAGTGTAAGAGTTTTAAAACATCCAAATACATAGTAAAACTCATTTTAATGTTAAAAACCCTGCCCACTAAGGTAAGTTTATTTGAAACAATAATTAAAAAAACATTTTTAAAAAATCAGAAAACTATTTTTTTTCTAAGACATTTAATAACTTTAATTTAAAGTAGTCTTAAATATGTGATATATTTTTTCTATTTTTTATTTGTGTTTGGGTGTTTGGGGGGGTATTTCTCAATCATAATAATGGGAAATTATGAGTGAGAAAATACTTTACCTGGATTGGCTGCCCAGTGCCATGAGACTCCAGCTCCTGCATACGTCCGTCCCGACGTGCACGCGCTCCGACGCGCAGTCAATGGAGGTCTCAGGACTGGGATCGCTGGTGGGTGCAGCAGGAAAAGGTATGCGTGCATCTTTTTTACCTTTTTCTGTCGAGCGCCCGCGGGAAGCAGAGGACCTGGATTTATCTCATTCTCGAGATAAACCCCAGTGCTTGGTTTGAATTTTGATGGTTTTATTAACTTGAGGAAATACATTCTTGCTATTGAGGGAGTGCAGCGAAGATTCACCAGACTGATTTCCGGGATGATGAGACTGACCTATCAAGAAAGACTGGATCAACTGGGCTTGTATTCACTGAAGTTCAGAAGAATGAGAGGGGATCTCATAGAAACGTTTAAAATTCTGATGGGTTTAGACAGGTTAGATGCAGGAAGAATGTTCCCAATGTTGGGGAAGTCCAGAACCAGGGGTCACAGTCTAAGGATAAGGGGTAAGCCATTTAGGACCGAGATGAGGAGAAACTTCTTCACCCAGAGAGTGGTGAACCTGTGGAATTCTCTACCACAGAAAGTAGTTGAGGCCAATTCACTAAATATATTCAAAAGGGAGTTAGATGAAGTCCTTACTACTCGGGGGAATCAAGGGGTATGGCGAGAAAGCAGGAATGGGATACTGAAGTTGCATGTTCAGCCATGAACTCATTGAATGGCGGTGCAGGCTAGAAGGGCTGAATGGCCTACTCCTGCACCTATTTTCTATGTTTCTATGTTTCTAACCTGTGCTGCTACTTTTAGTGATTTGTCTATCTGTGTCCCGAGATCCCTTTGCTTCTCTGCTCCATTTCGACTCTTATTGTCCAGGCAGTATGTGGCCTCCTTATTCTTCCGGCCGAAACTTGGGAGCAAGATCCGAGACAATCCTGGATAAACTGCGCATTAAGCACAGAGAAACAAGGAAAGTAGGAGGAAAAGAAAGAAAGAAAGAAAGAAGGAAAGAAAGAAAAGTGCTTTATAGCCAATGAAGTACTTTTGGAGTGTAGTCACTGTTGTAATGTGGGAAACGCGGCAGTCTATGTACACACAGCAAGCTCCCACAAACAGCAATGTGATAATGACCAGATGATCTATTTTTGTTATGTTGATTGAGGGATAAATATTGTCCCCAGGACACTGTGGATAACTTCCCTGCTCTTCTTCAAAATAGTGTCAGCCTAGATTTCTACGCTCATGTCTCTGGAGTGGGAGCTTGACCCCACAACCTTGTGACCTAGAAATGAGAATGCTACCCACTGAGCCACAGCTGCCATAAGCATCCCTCACACTCTGTCTCTCTACTCTTTCCACCTCCATAACATTGCCCTCCACCGCCCCTGCCTCTGCTCTTCTGCTGCTGAAACCCTCATCCATGCCTTTGTTATCTCTAGACTTGACTATTCCACTGCTGGCTGGCCTCCCACATTCTACCCTACGTAAACTTGAGGTCATCCAAAACTCGGCTGCCCGTGTCCTAACTCGCCCCAAGTCCCACTCACCCATCACCCCTGTGCTCGCTGACCTACATTGGCTCCAGGTTAAACAATGCCCAAAATTCTAAATTCTCATCCTTGTTTACAAATCCCTCTCTGACCTCGCCCCTCTCTATCTCTGTAATCTCTTTCAGCCTCACAACCCAACGAGATGTCTGTGCTCCCCAAATTCTGCCCTCTTGAGCATCCCTGATTGTAATTGCACTACCATCGGTGGCCGTGCCTTCTGTTGCCGGGGCACCAAGCTCTGGAACTCCCTCCCTAAACCTCTCCACCTCTCTACCTCTCTTTCCTCCTTTAAGACACGTCTTAAAACCTACCTCTTTGAGGAAGCATCTACGGTTATTTCTTCTTATGTGGCTCAGTGTGAAATGTATCTGTTTTTTCTTGTAACACTCCTGTGAAGCACCTTGGGACATTTTGCTACGTTAAAGGCACTATATAAATAAAAGTTGTTTTTGTTGTTGTCGAGAACCATTGCGTTCAGTGAAATATTTCATAACTTCACCCACGAAGTCCATAATGGTTTCTAAATTAAACTCCTTTGAGATCACATTTTCTGTTTTACTTCAGCTCATTCCATTTTGCATTTCTTCAATCTTCTCTGGCACCGCAACAGACAAATTAAGTGACATGAATTTATAATGAGATTGTTGAGAGAACAGACTGGGCCTCCGAAAGACGGCACTTCCAACAGTGCGGCACTTCCTCAGCACTGCACTGGAGTGTCAGCCTGGATTTATTTTTGTGCTCAAGTCCATGGAGTGGGACATGGATCCACAACCTTCTGATTCAGAGGCGAGAGAGAGTGCTACCCACTGAGCCATGACATAGAAACATAGAAACATAGAAAAATAGGTGCAGGAGTAGGCCATTCGGCCCTTCTAGCCTGCACCGCCATTCAATGAGTTCATGGCTGAACATGCAACTTCAGTACCTCATTCCTGCTTTCTCGCCATACCCCTTGATCCCCCTAGTAGTAAGAACTTCATCTAACTCCTTTTTGAATATAGTTAGTGAATTGGCCTCAACAATTTTCTGTGGTAGAGAATTCCACAGGTCACCACTCTCTGGGTGAAGAAGTTTCTCCTCATCTCGGTCCTAAATGGCTTACCCCTTATCCTTAGACTGTGACCCCTGGTTCTGGACTTCCCCAACATTGGGAACATTCTTCCTGCATCGAAACCTGTCTGAACCCATCAGAATTTTAAACGTTTATATGAGGTCCCCTCTCATTCTTCTGAACTCCAGTGAATACAAGCCCAGTTGATCCAGTCTTTCTTGATAGGTCAGTCCCGCCATCCTGGGAATCAGTCTGGTGAACCTTCGCTGCACTCCATCAATAGCAAGAATGTCCTTCCTCAAGTTAGGAGGCCAAAACTGTACACAATACTCCAGGTGTGGCCTCACCAAGGCCCTGTACAACTGTAGCAACACCTCCCTGCCCCTGTACTCAAATCCCCTCGCTATGAAGGCCAACATGCCATTTGCTTTCTTAACCGCCTGCTGTACCTGCATGCCAACCTTCAATGACTGATGTACCATGACACCCAGGTCTCGTTGCACCTCCCCTTTTCCTAATCTGTCACCATTCAGATAATAGTCTGTCTCTCTGTTTTTACCACCAAAGTGGATAAACTCACATTTATCCACATTATACTTCATCTGCCATGCATTTGCCCACTCACCTAACCTAACCAAATCACTCTGCAGCCTCACAGCATCCTCCTTGCAGCTCACACTGCCACCCAACTTAGTGTCAGCCGCAAATTTGGAGATACTACATTTAATCCCCTCGTCTAAATCATTAATGTACACTACCCCCAATCCCATGTGCTTTAACTTTGCACATTAATCTCTTGTGTGGGACCTTGTCGAAAGCCTTCTGAAAGTCCAAATATACCACATCAACTGGTTCTCCCTTGTCCACTCTACTGAAACATCCTCAAAAAATTCCAGAAGATTTGTCAAGCATGATTTCCCTTTTACAAATCCATGCTGACTTGGACCTATTATGTCACCTCTTTCCAAATGCGCTGCTATGACATCCCTAATAATTGATTCCATCATTTTACCCACGACCAAGATCAGGCTGACTGGTCTATAATTCCCTGTTTTCTCTCTCCCTCCTTTTTTAAAAAGTGGGGTTACATTGGCTACCCTCCACTCGATAGGAACTGATCCAGAGTCAATGGAATGTTGGAAAATGACTGTCAATGCATCCGCTATTTCCAAGGCCACCTCCTTAAGTACTCTGGGATGCAGACCATCAGGCCCTGGGGATTTATCGGCCTTCAATCCCATCAATTTCCCCAATTTCCCCAATGACTGACACTGGAAAGAGGTAGATGGATTGAGGAAAAACATGTGCAATTGGTTTTGTTCAGACGCTTCCACTGAAATGTCCAGCAACGTCAATAAGTAACATTAAATCAATATTGGTGAGCGAATATATCTATAAAAAGTTGCAGCACAGTTTGGTTGACACGGAAAGTCCACTTACCTCGCTCCCAGACCCGCGGAGAGTGGGTCGTTCTTTCAACAATGGGACTGTTGGTGTTCCTCCTACTGCTGTCTGTGGTTATCCCTGATGCCGAACAAGCAATATCGTAAGTATGCTGTAGAATATGAATGCTTTACAGCTAATGGTACAGGATAAAGCATATACTGCTTTCAGGGCCCAGGAGAGGCGTAAGTTCGGGGCCAGGGGCCCAGAGGCAGCATGGGCCAGCCCATACTGCGATATGTGTGCGCACTTGCTCCGTGCAGCAGAGCAGGTCTCCAGTCCTCCTGGTTAACCCTTGCCACTGGACCAAGACCTAGCTCTGTCAAGCCCGTGTGGTGGCTGGTGTGCAACAGCCACTACACATTAAAAAAATCCAAGCACATGCATCGCCCACCCTTCAGGATATAGTTTGGGATCTGGAATATTAGGTCCTTCATTGGAACATCTCTGAATTCATCCTTTTTTGGCGTGGAAGCAAGTCATCCTCGATAAGCGGGACCACCTATGATGATGATAAAGCATAATGGTTAATATGTGTTGTGCTTGCCCTTACAAAACATTTTTTAAAGTTTTTAAAGCGGTACTAAATGGATTTCCCTACAGGGACAATTTCCAATGTATGCCTTCCCAAATAAAAGATCATGCCCTCTACTTCTAGTCTCACCTATCAATGGAAACATCCTCTCTGCATCCACTGTGTCAAGCCCCCTCATAATCTTATACGTTTCGATAAGATGGCCTCTCATTCTTCTAAATTCCAATGAGTAGAGGCTCAACCTACTCAACCTTTCCTCATAAGTCAACCCCCCCTCATCCCCGGAATCAACCTAGTGAACCTTCTCTGAACTGTCTCCAAAGCAAGTATATCCTTTCGTAAATATGGAAACCAAAACTGCACACAGTATTCCAGGTGTGGCCTCACCAAAACCTTGTATAACTGTAGCAAGACTTCTCTGCTTTTATACTCCATCCGCTTTGCAATAAAGACCAAGATACCATTGGCCTTCCTGATCACTTGCTTTACCTGCATACTATCCTTTTGTGTTTCATGCACAAGTACTCCCAGGTTCCGATGTACAGCAGCACTTTGAAATCTTTCTCCATTTAAATAATAACTTGCTCTTTGATTTTTTTCCTGCCAAAGTGCATGACCTCACACTTTCCAACATTATACTCCACCTGATAAATTTTTGGCCACTCGCTTAGCCTGTCTATGTCCTTTTGCAGATTTTTTGTGTCCTCCTCACACATTGCTTTTCCTCCCATCTTTGTATCATCAGCAAACTTGGCTACGTTACACTCGGTCCCTTCCTGTCTGCTGTCCTTACCCGGTCTGACCTCATAGTATCGTAGAATCATAAAAATTTGCAGCACAAAAAAGACCATATGGCCCATCATGTCCGTGCCCACTGACAAAGTGCTATCCAGCCTAATCCCACTTTCCAGCTCTAAGTCCATAACCCTGCAGGTTATGGCACTTCAAATGCACATTCTGTTACTTTTTAAATGTGGTGAGGGTTTCTGCCTTTACCACCCTTTCAGACAGTGAGTTCCAGACCCCCACCACCCTTTGGGTGAAGAAATTTCTCCTTAAACGCCTCGAAAACTCCTACCACTTACTTTAAATCTATGCCCCCCGGTTGACTCTTAACTGCCCTCTTGAGGGCAATTAGGGATGGGCAATAAATGTTGGCCTTGGCGGCGATGCCCACATCCCAGGAACGAAAAAAGTAATACGTACCAACTGGCAGGCATGCTCACTGGCAATTCCAAATGTTACCATATATTAGTCGTATTACCAATTGCAAAATTTAGGATCAGGTTATAAATTAACATTTGTCAACTTTTGTTGAAATTAAAAGTAAAAATGTGACAAAAAAATATATAGCTTTTTACATGCTTGTTTACACATGGTATCAGATCAAAATATACTTGGCATCATAAGGTCAAGTGCACCAACTGAAGCTTTGTTCCAAATCCAAGTTGTATAATTCCACCAGGTTTCCAGGTTCTTCTGAAGGCCTTGACTCAAGGCAAGTGCAGTCCGACTACTGTATTATTAAACGGTTAGAGATTGGGAAATGTTGTTGTTCGGAGGGACCTGGCTGATCTTGCTCACAAATCACTGAAAGTTGACATGCAGGTACAGCAAGCAATTAAGAAAGAGAAAGGTACTCTGGCCTTTATTACACGAGGATTTGAATATCACAGTAACGATGTCTTACTGCGATTATATAGGGCCCTGGTGAAACCTGGAGTATTGTATTCAGTTTTGGTCCCGTTACCCAAGGAAGGATATACTTGCCAGAGAGGGAGTGCAACGAAGGTTCACCAGACTGGTTCCTGGGATGAGGGGATTTTCCTGTGAGGAGAGATTGAGTACACTAGGCTTATATTCTCCAGAGTTTAGAAGAATGAGAGGTGATCTCATTGAAACATACAACATTTTTACAGGGCTTGACAGGGTAGATGCAGGGAGGCTATTTCCCCTGGCTGGGGAGTCTAGAACCAGAGGTCACAGTCTTCGAATAAGGGGTCGGCCAGTTAGGATAGAGATGAAGAGGAATTTCCTCTCGCAGAGGGTGGTGAATCTTTGGAATTCTCTACCCCAGAGGGCTGTGGAGGCTCAGTCATTGAGTATATTCAAGACAGAGATCGATAGATTTTTGGATATTAAGGGAATTAAAGGATATGGGGATCAGGCAGGAAAGTGGAGTTGAGGTAGAAGATCAGCCGCGATCTTATTGAATGGCGGAGCAGGCTCGAAGGGCCGAAGGACTTATTCTTGGTCTTATTTCTTATGTTCTTATGTGCTAGTGATCTGATGTCTTGCCCAACTAATGCGCAGCAATTTCAGTGGAGGCTATCCAACTCTGAACTGAAGCACACACACAGACACGCACAAGAGCAGGAGTCAATGGATGTCGATCCGGGAAAACGCTATTCCCTAATCTTCTGAAAGGACCATTTAGACTGATTGCCATGCTCACAATCTCTTAGAGCTGAGATCAAACAAATCATCGAAAGAAAGGCTTTGTAGTGCCTTTCACGACCTCAGGATGTCCCACGGCACTTTACAGCCAATGACGTACTTCTGAAGTGCAGTCTCAGTTGTAATGTACAAAACGGGGCAGGCAATTTTTGCACAGCAATATCCCACTAACAGACAATAAGATAATTTTTTAAGTGATGTTGTTTGCGGGATAAATACTGGCCCAGGACACCAGCGAGAACTCTCCTGCTCTTCTTCGAAAGAGTGGCCTTGGCCTCTTTTATCTCTTGCTGAGAGGGCAGACGGGGCATCAGTTTAACGTCTCATAGCAAAATAGAAACATAGAAAATAGGTGTAGGAGTAGGCCATTCGGCCCTTCGAGTCTGCACTACCATTCAATATGATCATGGCTGATCATGCAACTTCAGTACCCCATTCCTGCTTTCTCTCCATACCCCTTGATCCCTTTAGACATAAGGGCCATATCTAACTCCCTACTAAATATATCTAATGAATTACCACAGGTTAATAATTCACTGTGAAGAAGTTTCTCCGCATTATGGTCCTAAATGGCTTACCCCTTATCCTTAGACTGTGACCCCTGGTTCTGGACTTCCCCAACATCACGAATATTCTTCCTGCATCTAACCTGTCCAATCCCGTCAGAATTTTACATGTTTCTATGAGATCCTCTCTCATTCTTCTAAATTCCAGTGAATATAAGCCGAGTCAATTCAGTCTTTCTTCATATTTCAGTCCTGCAATCCCAGGAATCAGTCTGGTGAACCTTTGGTGCACTCCCTCAATAGCAAGAATGTCCTTCCTCAGATTAGGAGACCAAAACTCTGCACAATATTGAAAGTGTGTCCTTACCAAGGCCCTGTACAACTGCAGTAAGACTTCACTGTCCTATACTCACATCCTCTCGCTATGAAGGCCAACATGCCATTTGCCTTCTTCACCATCTGCTGTACCTGCATGCCAACTTTCAATGACTGATGTACCATGACACCCAAGTCTCGTTGCACCTCCCCTTTTCCTAATCTGTCACCATTCAGATAATATTCTGCCTTCCTGTTTTTAAAATGGATATCCTCACATTTATCTACACTATACTGCATCTGCCATGCATTTGCCCACTCACCTGACCTGTCCAAGTCACACTGCAGCCTCTTAGCATCCTCCTCACAGCTCACACTGCCACCCAGCTTAGTGTCATCTGCAAACTTGGAGATATTATGTTCACTTCCTTTGTCTAAATCATTAATGTATATTGAAAATAGCTGGCGTCACAGCAGTGAACCTTGTGGTACCCCACTAGTCACTGCCTGCCATTCTGAAAAGAACCCATTTATTCCTACTCTTTGCTTCCTGTCTGCCAACCAGTTCTCTATCCATGTCAATACATTATCCCCAATACCATGTGCTTTAATTTTGCACACTAATCTCTTGTGTGGGACCTTGTCAAAAGGTTTTTGAAAGTCCAAATGTACCACATCCACTGGTTCTCCCTCGTCCACTCTACTAGTTACATCCTCAAAAAACTCGAGAAGATTTGTCAATCATGATTTCCCTTTCATAAATCCATGCTGACTTGGACCGATCCTGTCACTGCTTTCCAAATGTGCTGCTATTATATCTTTAATAATTGATTCCAACATTTTCCCCACTACCGGTCTATAATTCCTTGTTTTCTCTCTCCCTCCTTTTTTAAAAAGTGGTGTTACATTAGCTACCCTCCAATCCATAGGAAATGATCCAGAGTCTATAGAATGATGGAAAATGACCACCAATGCATCCACTATTTCTAGGGCCACTTCCTTAAGGACTCCGGGATGCAGCCTATCAGGCCCTGGGGATTTATTGTCCTTCAATGACATCAATTTCCCTAACACAATTTCCTGACTATTAACAAATTCTTTCAATTCCTCCTTCTCGCTAGACCCTTGGTCCCCTAATATTTGCAGAAGGTTATTTCTGTCTTCCTTAGTGAAGACAGAACCAAAGAATTTGTTCAGTTGCTCTGCCATTTCTTTGTTCCCCATTATAAATTCACCTGATTCTGACTGCAAGGGACCTACATTTGTCTTCACTAATCTTTTTCCCTTCACTTATCGATAGTAGCTTTTGCAGTCAGTTTTTATGTTCCCTGCAAGCTTACTCTCATATTCTATTTTTCCCCTCCTATTTAAACCCTCCTCTGTTGAATTCTAAATTTCTCCCAGTCCTCAGGTTTGCTGCTTTTTCTGGCCAATTTATATGCCTCTTCCTTGGATTTAACACTATCCCTAATTTCCCTTGTTAGCCACGGTTGAGCCACCTTCCCCATTTTATTTTTATGCCAGACAAGGATGTACAATTGTTGAAGTTCATTCATGTGATCTTTAAATGTCTGCCGTTGCCTATCCACCGTCAACCCTTTAAGTATCATTCGCCAGTCTATCCTAGCCAATACACGTCCCACGTTTCTTTAAGTTCAGGACCCTAGTCTCTGAATTAACTGTGTCACTCTTCATATTAATGAAGAATTCTACCATATTATGGTCACTCTTCCCCAAGGGGCCTCACACAGCAAGATTGCTAATTAATCCTCACTCATTGCACAACACCTAGTCGAGGATAGCCAGCTCTCAACTTGGTTCCTCGACATGTTGGTCCAGAAAACCATCCCTTATATACTCCAGGAAATCCTTCTCCCCCGTATTGCTACAGTTTGGTTCGCCCAATATATATGTTGATTAAAGTCACCCATGATAACTACTGTACCTTTATTGCACGCATCCCTAATTTCCTGTTTGCTGCCATCCCCAAACTCACTACTACTCTTTGCTGGTCTGTACACAACTCCCACTAGCATTTTCTGCCCTTTGGTGTTCCGCAGCTCTACCCATACAGATTTCACATCATCCAAGCTAATGTCCTTCCTTACTCTTGCGTTAATCTCCTCTTTAACCAGCAACACTACCCCACCTCCTTTTCCTTTCTGTCTATCCTTCCTGAATATTGAATACCCCTGGATGTTGAGTTTCCAGCCTCAATCACCCTGGAGCCATGTCTCCATACTTCCAATTATATCATATCTATTAACAGTTATCTGCGCAGTTAATTCATCATCCTTATTACGAATGCTTCTCGCAGTGAGACACTGAGCCTTCAGGCTTGTTTTTTTAAAACTCCTTTTCCTTTTAGAATTATGTTGTATTGTGGCCCTTTTTGATTTTTGCCTTTGATTTTTCTGCCCACCACTTTTCATTATCTCCTTTCTATCTTTTGCAACTGCCCCCATTTTACTTCCCTCTCTCTCCCTGCATAGATTCCCAACCCCCTGCCATATTAGTTTAAACCCTCCCCAACAGCACTAGCAAATACTCCCCCTAGGACATCAGTTCCGGTCCTGCCCAGCTGCAGACCATCCGGTTTGTACTGGTCCCACCTCCCCAGAACCGGTTCCAATGTCCCAGGAATTTGAATCCCTCCCTCCTGCACCATTCCTCAAGCGATGTATTCATCTTAACTATCCTGCTATTTCTACTCTGACTAGCACGAGGCACTGGTAGCAATCCTGAGATTACTACCTTTGAGGTCCTGCTTGTTAATTTAATCCCTACCTCCCTAAATTCAGCTTGTAAGACCTCATCCCATTTTTTTACCTATATCTTTGATACCCATATGCACCATGACAACTGGCTGTTCACCCTCCCCCTCCAGAATGCTCTGCAGCCACTCCGAGACATCCTTGACCCTGGCACCAGGGAGGCAACATACCATCATGGAGTCATGATTGCAGCCGCAGAAACACTTATCTATTCCCCTTACAATAGAAACCCCTACCACTATAGCTCTCTCACTCTTTTTCCTGCCCTCCTGATCAGCAGAGTCACGCATTGTGCCTGAATTTGGCTGCTGCTGCCTTCCCCTGATGAGCCATCTCCTCCAACAGTATCCAAAATGGTATATCTGTTTTGGAGGGAGATGATTGCAGGGAACTCCTGCACTACCTTCCTACTCCTGCTCTGCCTGATGGTCACCCATCCCCTATCTGCCTTTGTAACCTTTATCTGCGGTGTGACTAACTCACTAAACATGCTATTCACGACATCTTCAGCCTCGTGGATGTTCCAGACTAAATCCATGCGCAGCTCCAGTGCCACAATGCGGTCTGATAGGAGCTGCAGCTGGATATGCTTCCTGCACACATATTAGTGTCCCTGATTTCCCACATAGCACAGGAGGAGCATGACACAGGTTTGGGCTTTCCTGCCATGACTTAATCCTTAAATTAACTTAATTTGGCAACAATGCCAAAGGTTACCTACTGATAAGAAAAAGAAAAAAAGATAAAGAGAAAAGAAAATCTACTCATCAATCAACCAGCCAATCACTTAGCCTCTTGGCTGTGACGTCACACTTCGATTTCTTTTTACTTCTTTCTTTTATTTTGACCCTGCTGCCGCCGCTTCCCTCACAGGTCCGCCCACTCCCACTGCTGCTCCCGACTAGCCGCTTTACAGCCAATTACGTACTTTTGGAGTGTAGGCACTGTTGCAATGTCAGAAAGGTGTTGTATAAAGTCAAGTCTTCCTTTCTTTTCTTTATTACTCATGGGAAGAACTCAGATTATGTGGATACAAAATAAGAAAGCAACGGCAAGAGAAAATAGAATTAAAATTGAATTAAGAACATACGTACATAAAAAATATGAGCAGGAGTAGGCCATTTGAGCCCTTGTGCCTGCTCCGTCATTTAATACAATCATTGCTGATCCAATCATGGACTCAGGTCCACTTCCCTAGACTTATCATTCAAAAATCTGTTTATCTCCGCCTTAAATATATTCAATGACCCAGCCTCCACAGCTCTTTGGGGCTAAGAATTCCACAGATTTACCATCCTCTGAGAGAAGAAATTCCTCCTTTTCTCAGTTCTAAATGGGTGACACCTTATTCTTAAACTATGCCCCCTAGTTCTAGATTCCCCCACTGTTGGAAACATCCTCTTCGCATCTACCTTGTCGAGCCCTCTCAGTACATTATATGCTTCAATAAGCTCACCTCTCATTCTTCTAAACTCCAATGAGTGTTGGCCCAAACTGCTCAACCATTCTTCATAAGTCAACCCCTTCATCTCAGGAATCAACCTAGTGAATCTTCTCTTAACTGCATCCAATGCACGTACATCCTTCCTTATATACGGAGACCAAAACTCTACGCAACACTCAGATGTGGTCTCACCAATGCCCTGTACAGTTCTGGCAGGACTTCTCTGCTTTTATACTCTTTCCCCCTTGCAATAAAGGCCAACATTCCATTTGCCGTCCTGATTAATTGCTGTATCTGCATACTAACTTTTTTATGTTTCATGCACAAGGACCCCCCAGGTCCCTCTATACTGCAAAATTTTGTAATCTCTCTCCATTTAAAGAATAATTTTCTTTTTTCTTTTTCCTACCAAAGAGGATAACCTCACAATTTCCCATATTATACCTCATCTGCCAAATTTTTGCCCACTCACTTAGCCTGTCTATATCCCTTTGCAGATTGTTTGTGTCCTCCTCGCAACTTGCTTTCCTACCCATCTTTGTATCATCAGCAAACTTGGCTGCATTACACTCGGTCCCTTCTTCCAAGTCATTAATATAGATTGTAAATAGTTAAGGATCTCTGTGGCACCCCACTAGTTACCATTTGCCCACCGTAAAATGAACCATTTATCCCGACTCTCTGTTTTCTATTAGTTAGCCAGTCCACTATCCTTGCTAATAAATTACCCCCAACCCGGTGAGCTCGTGACCCAGAAATTGTGGTTCGACCTCCGACCTGAAAAATTTCTACGAATTTACCTGGTGGTCCCCGGAGGAACGCGGAATTCCATTGGGGAGACCTTCTCTTCCCGCACTGTGAAGCGTGCTCCAGGTTACCACGCAGAAGGTGCAGTCACGTGTGACTGCTCAACCAATCAGGTACAGTATTCCACAGCTTTCCCATTAATAGCAATAAAAACTCCGTATCTATGAGTTCTCATTGCTAGTAATGAGAAAAAAAACACACTAAACACATGATAAAAAATAAAAAACACACCTCACAGAATTAAAATTCATTTAAATTAAAGTTAATAAATGCCTTACAAAAAAAATATATCTTTCCGATTTTTAAAAAAGTTTTGTAATTAGTGTTAGAATTAAACTTACTTTAGTGGGCAGGGTTTTTAATAATAAAATGTGTTTTTTAAATTAATTTTTATTATTTTTATATGTTTTAAAACTCTTACGCCTGTAAAAGTCGGCTTTTATCAGGCGCAAGAGTTTTGAGGACATTTTCTAGGCAAGACATGGGTAACTCCCGCAATCTTGTCCGTGCAAATGTCCTCGCTCCTGAGATGCGTTGGAGCTGTCAAGCTCCAGTTTGACAGATCGGAAAAGCCACTTTGCAGCGCATGCGCATTGTGCGCAGAAAACTGGCTTTTGCGATGCCTTACCGGGTCCGTACACCTCCGCCTGGGATTTCCAGGCCCTTATCTTGTGCAGTAACCTTTTACGTACCACATTATCAAATGTCTTCTGGAAATCCAAATACACCACACCTGCTGGTTCCCCTTTATCCATCCTGCTTGTTACATCCTCAAAAAGCTCCCGCAAATTTGTCAAACATGATTTCAATTTCATAAAACCATGCTGACTCTGCTTGATTATATTATGATTGTTATTGGTGCAATTACAATGTGTATTTATTGCAACTCAATTTTGATTCTGACTCATTGAAACATAGCTTTACAAAAAAGAAAATTTGGGACAGGGAAGCTCTTCCATCGGTTATAATCATTGTTATATTCCACCTTATCTGGCAACTACAACAACTACAACAACACGGATTGATAGAGTGTCTTTAACATCGTAAAACATCCCAAATTACTTCACGAGAGTGATTATCAAAGACAATCTGACACCGAGCCTCATAAGGAGATATTAGGGTAGATGATAGAGGAGTCAAGGGTTATGGAGACCAGGCAGGGAAGTGGAGTTGAGGCTAAGATCAGATCAGTCATGATCTTATTGACTGGCAGAGCAGGCTTGTGGGCCAACTCCTGCTCCTAATTCTTATGTTCTGATGACCATAAGCTTGGTCAAAGAGGTAGGTTTTAAGTAGCGTCTTAAAAGGTGGAGAGATGGAGAGATTTAGGGAGGAAATTCCAGAGCTTCATCATAGGCAGTCCTTCGAAATCGAGGAAGACTTGCTTCCACTCCAAAAGTGAGTTCTCAGGTGACTGAACAGTCCAATATGGGAATTACACTCTCTGTCACAGGTGGGGCAGACTGTCGTTGAAGGAAAGGGTGGGTGGGGAGTCTGGTTTGCTGCACGCTCCTTCCGCTGCCTGCACTGCCTGCACTTGCTTTCTGCATGCTCTCAGCGACGAGACTCAAGGTGCTCAGCGCTCTCCCGGGTGCTCTTCCTCCACTGAGGGCGGTCTTGGGTGAGGGACTCCCAGGTGTCGGTGGGGTTGTTGCACTTTATCAAGGAGGCTGTGAGGTTGTTCTTGAAATGTTTCCTCTGCCCACTTGCAGGAGTTCTGGCAGAGCGCTTGCTTTGGGAGTCTTGTGTCAGGCATGCGGACAATGTGGCCCGCCCAACAGAGCAGGTCGAGTGTGCTCAGTGCTTCGATGCTAGGGATGTTGGCCTGATCACCTGGGCTACCTAGATAGCCTCGGCAGCTACCAGTCTGAGATTAAAATCTGTTTGAGGTAGCGCACAGTCTGCAGATGCGAGTTTTACTTTGAGTTGAGCTTCGCAGAGACTGAACGTAGAGAGGATCTGGTGGGACTTTCTTCTCACCAGCACTAGACAAAGAATCATTCGACACCAAGTTTCAAATTTGTCCTGAACATCGAAACACTTGAATGCTTTCAAGCCTTGCCGTTCCCAGGTCGGCTAACAACGCAGACAGAAATTGCGATGCCCGCATTTCATTTGTCTTCATAAAGATAACTTGACCAAGAAGTTTGGTTATTTGCCTTTGCAAATTTTTATTCCTGAGATGGCTGGGGATTTTGGTCAATAATTCAGCTGGGCTGTGATATTGAATGGCAGATTGTAGTCACATTGTGTTACTGTGCAAGGCTGTCACGACATAACGTTGATTTACACTTTAACGAGCTTAGGGGGGGAAATTCCGGCGCGGCGTTAACTTGGGCTGAGCGGTAAATTTTGCGCCGGTTTGCGTTTGCCACCGCAAAGTTCATCAGCTGGGCCCTGAGTTTGGAGCGGAGCGCTAAGGGAGGTGGCGAGGTCCAGGGAGGGAATTCTTTGCACATCACTTTTAGGGCTTCGAGAGAGAGAGGCTTCAGTGGGAAAAAAAAATCAGAATTAAAAAGCCCCAAAAACATTCCTTATACCTTCCTGATGCCACAACAACATAAATCTCAAAAATACAAAATAACAAAACAGTCACACTTACCTCAGGTCCATATTACTTCCCTCACTGCGACCGGTACAGCTCGGACCTCCAGCTTTCACAGGTGGTCCAACTGGGGCATGCTACGGGACGCTACGGATCAGGCGAGTTTCAAATTTCGAGCCGGTGCCGCAACCGGGACGTTGTACCCCGGCTCGCCTCTCCCGGGCGGTAATGCTCCGCGCCCCCGCAAACCCAGCACCGAATGTCCCGGCGGGGTGATGGAAGCTAGCTGCCCACCTGGAAGTGCTTTCCGCCGACATTGCTTTCCCTCCGGGGCACTAACAGAGGCGGCAAAGGACCGAAAATCCAGTCCTTAGTATTTACAACATGACAGTTTGCTTTATAACTTTTAACGGTGCAGAAAATATTTTTCCAAAAAGAGTGGAAGCAGTCCAGTGACATGATTCGTGTACAGGTGTGTGATGGTGCCTACCCTGATATATGTCCTGCTCAACTTAATGCAAACCGGTGGTGTCATTGCTGCTCATAACCACTCCCACCTCCCTCCACACACACACACACACGCACACACACTTGGGCACTAAGGGTTAGAAATTATTTTTCAGCGATAGTGTGAAACGAGTGGTATCGAATTGGCCATCTGCTATGCAGCCCACCCTTAATTTGGTTCCATTGATTTCAACAGGACTAAATATCAAGAGAGGAGTATAATAGTTAGCCGAGGTGACATCCTGTGTTTAACGCCAACCTCCAGCGAATTGTGACACCAATTCATCTATTATTATCTGTGCTGTGGCATGGTAGTTATGTTACTGGACTAGTAATGCCGGAGACGTGACTTTGAATCCCACCACGGCAGCTGGGAGAATTTAAATTTAGTTATTGAAATAAATATGCAATTTTATAAAAAAGCTAATATCAGTAATGGTGACCATGAAACTACCAGATTATCAGAAAAAAACAACAATATTGAAGGAACGGGCAATATATTTCCAAGTCAGGAGGGTGTGTAACTTGGATGCTGTTCCCATACGCCCGCTGCGCTTGTCGATCTAGGTGGTGCTGCTGAAGAAGCCTTGACGAGTTGCTGCAGTGCATCTTGTAGATGGTACAGACTGCACTGGTTCGTCCATTCTGATCTACATGAACAGGTAGAGAGCAGGCAGCTTCAACAAAGTACATATGATAGCGCAAATGTGTCACGCAAAATTGAAATTAACGATCCTGTATTTGTGTTGAACTATGGACAAAGTGCCAAGTGGCTTCCCGGCACTGTTCTGGCCAAAGGGGACAGTAGGGTGTTTCGGGTCAAACTTTCAAATGGATTCATCTACAGGAAACACTTGGATCAAATCAAACTCAGATTCACGGACTATCCAGAGAAACCCACATTAGACCCTACCTTTTTTGACCCCCCAACACACATACCAGTAGCAACTCACACAGCAGCTGACCATAAAGCAGAACCCATCACCTGCAGCAGCCCAGCAGGACTCACCACATCAGGCAGCCCAGCAAGGCCAGCTGCACATCAGCCCAGCGAGGGCCCAACAAATGACTCACCAAAACCAACATTTGCACCGAGATGATGAACCAGGGAGAGAAAGGCCCCAGATCGACTCATCTTGTAAATTGTTACACTATTGACTTTGGGGGCGGGGGGGGAGTTTTATTATATATGTAAACCTGTAAATACCTTGTGTAACTACATATTAATCGACATATTGATTGGGCTAATCAAACTGGTAGCAATGCGGTGGAGGAGGATTTCCTGCAGTGTATTAGGGATGGTTTTCTCGACCAATATGTCGAGGAACCAACGAGAGCGCTGGCCATCTTAGACTGGCTGATGTGCAATGAGAAGGGACTAATTAGCAATCTTATTGTGCGAGGCCCCTTGGGGAAGAGCGACCATAATATGGTAGAATTCTTTATTAAGATGGAGAGTGACACAGTTAATTCGGAAACTCAGGTCCTGAACTTAAGGAAAGGTAACTTCGATGGTATGAGGCGTGAATTGGCTAGAATAGACTGGCAAAGGATACTTAAAGGGTTGACAGTGGATAAGCAATGGCAAACATTGAAAGATCACATGGATGAACTTCAGCAATTGTACAACCATGTCTGAAGTAAAAATAAAACGGGGAAGGTGGCTCAACCATGGCTAACAAGGGAAATTAGGGATAGTGTTAAAGCCAAGGAAGAGGCATATAATTTGGCTAGAAAAAGCAACAAACCTGAGGACTGGGAGAAATTTAGAATTCAGCAGAGGAGGACAAAGGGTTTAATTAAGAGGAGGAAAATAAAGTACGAGAGGAAGCTTGCAGGGAACATAAAAGCTGACTGCAAAAGCTTCTATAAAAATGTGAAGAGAAAAAGATTAGTGAAGACAAACGCAGGCCCCTTACAGTTGAATTCAGGTGAACTTATAATGGGGAACAAAGAAATGGCAAACCAATTGAACAAATACTTCGGTTCTGTCTTCACGAAGGAAGACACAAATAACCTTCCGAATGTACTGGAGGACAGTGGGTCTAGTGAGAAGGAGGAACTGAAGGATATCCTTATTAGTCAGGAAATTGTGTTTGGAAAATTGATGGGATTGAAGGCCGATAAATCCCCGGGGTCTGATAGTCTGCATCCCAGAGTACTTAAGGGAGTGGCCCTAGAAATAATGGATGCATTAGTCATCATTTTCCAACAGTCTATCGACTCTGGATCAGTTCCTATGGACTGGAGGTTAGCTAATGTAACACCACTTTTTAAAAAAGGAGGGAGAGAGAAAACAGGTAATTATAGACCAGTTAGCCTGACATCAGTAGTGGAGAAAATGTTGGAATCAATCATTAAGGATGAAATAGCAGCGCATTTGGAAAGCAGTGATAGGATCAGACCAAGTCAACATGGATTTATAAAAGGGATCATGCTTGAGGGATTTTCTGGAATTTTTTGAGGATGTAACTAGCAGAGTGGACAAGGGAGAACCAGTGGATGTGGTGTATTTGGACTTTCAAAAGGCTTTTGACAAGGTCCTGCAAAAGAGATTGGTGTGCAAAATCAAATCGCATGGTATTGGGGTAATGTACGGACGTGGATAGAGAACTGGTTGGCAGACAGGAAGCAGAGAGTCGGGATAAATGGGTCCTTTTCAGAATGGTCGGCAGTGACTAGTGGAGTGCCGCAGGGCTCAGTCCACTAGTCACTCCACTAGTCACTCCAATAGACTTTAAAGATTTAGATGAAGGAATTGAGTGTAATATCTCCAAGTTTGCGGATGACGCTAAACTGGGTGGCGGTGTGAGCTGTGAGGAGGACGCCAAGAGGCTGCAGGGTGACTTGGACAAGTTAGGTGAGTGGGCAAATGCATGGCAGATGCAGTATAATGTGGATAAATGTGAGGTTATCCATTTTGGGGGCAAAAACACAAAGGCAGAATATTATCTGGATGGCAGCAGATTAGGAAAAGGGGAGATGCAACGAGACCTGGGTGTCATGTTACATCAGTCACTGAAAGTGGGCATGCAGGTACATCAGCCGTGAAGAAGGCAAATGGTATGTTGACCTTCATAGCTAGGGGATTTGAGTATAGGAGCAGGGAGGTCTTACTGCAGTTGTACAGGGCCTTAATGAGGCCTCACCTGGAATATTGTGTTCAGTTTTGGTCTCCTAATCTGAGGAAGGACATTCTTGCTATTGAGGGAGTGCAGCGAAGGTTCACCAGACTGATTCCAGGGATGGCTGGACTGTTATATGAGGAGAGACTGGATCAACTGGGTCTTTATTCACTGGAGTTTAGAAGGATGAGAGGGGATCTCATAGAAACGTATAGGATTCTAACAGAATTGGACGGGTTAGATGCGGGAAGAATGTTCTCGATGTTGGGGAAGTCCAGAACCAGGGGACATAGTCTTAGGATAAGGGGTAGGCCATTTAGGACGGAGATGAGGAGAAACTTCTTCACTCAGAGAATAGTTAACCTATGGAATTTCCTGCCACAGAGAGTTATTGATGCCAGTTCATTGGATATATTCAAGAGGGAGTTAGATATGGCCCTTATGGCTAAAGGGATCAAGGGGTATGGAGTGAAAGCCGGAAAGCGGTACTGAGGGAATGATCAGCCATGATCTTATGGAATGGTGGTGCAGGCTCGAAGGGCCAAATGGCCAATTCCTGCACCTATTTTCTATGTTTCTATGTTTCTATGTAACCACGAGAGGGCTCATCCCCTGGAGTCCCAAGGGATCCCACAAACCCTTGGGAGCACCAGTACTTAACGAAGCCTCACAGGCTGGAGAGGCACTCTGGAGACCTGTAATAAAAGACTCAGGTCACACTTTACTTTGAGCTCACAGTATCTGGTCAAACTCTTTATTCATACATAACACATTTCTGTGAGGGTTCTCCTGGTCGTGCAGACTAACCTTGGTGTAAAGCGTCACGGAAACCTCCAGAAATGGCTGTCAATGTGGAGAATATGGAAATTCCTCGTCATAATTCTGTGTGCAGGTGTGTGTTCTTCAATGAATGGATCCATGTCGTATATTGATTAAAGCATGCTTTGACTTCTTCCTTTTGCCAGGTACTTAATTACTGCCCCCAACATTATTCACGTTGGGGTGAAAGAGAGCGTCGCCATTCAACTGGAGGGAGCAGAACAACCTGTCAAAGTCAAAGTGTACTTGTTCGATGTGGCAACCTACACAAGGTATTCACCGGATGTTGATTTTGAACTCACGGCAGAGAATAATTACCATCAAATTAAAGATATAACTGTAAGTACTACCACCGTGATTAATGCCTTAAAGTGAAGTGCAAAGAAATCTGCCATTTCGTTATTGCCGAGTAATATTCTGTGGAAGTGCACACTTTAATTGCATTGCAAAGTCCGAGTTCGTAGCTATGTGAAAGTTACTCTTAGCTTGGATATAAACCACTATTACAATAGCGCATTTACATCTAGAAACTAAAAATATAGTAATGAATAGTCAGCATGGATTTCAAAAGGCAAAGTCTTGCTTGACCAACCTCATTGAATTTTTTGAAGAGATAACAGGGAGAGTAGACATGGGTAATGCAGTCGATGTAATTTATATAGATTTTCAAAAGGCTTTCAATAAGATACCCCATATTAGACTGATGAACAAGGTCAGAGAATGCAGAGTCAGGGGAGAAGTAGCAGAATGGATAGCTAGCTGGATTCAAGACAGAAAGCAGAGAGTAGGGGTAAAGGGTAGCAATTCACAATGGTGTAAGGTTTTTTTGATATTCCACAAGGATCAGTGCTGGGAACACTGTTGTTCACAATTTATATTAACAAAATCACAATTTCTAAATTTGCAGATGACACCAAATTGGGGGACAGTCAATACTGAGGAGGACTGCACCAAATTACAGGGGGATCTCAATAAACTTGCGGATTGGGCATAAAATTGGCAAATGAAGTTCAACACAGATAAATGTGAGCTTTACATTTTGGTAGGAAGAATAGAGAGGTCACTTATTACTTGGAGCTTACGAGTCTATGTGGGGTAGAGGAACAAAGGGATCTCGGAGTACAAATACATAAATCACTGAAAGTTGCAGCACAGGTTAGCAAAGCCAAAAAAAGTAATCCAAGCATGAGGGTTGATTTCTAGAGGTATAGAATTGAAAAGTAGTGAAGTTATGCTAAACTTGTGTCGAACTTTAGTTCGACCACACTTAGAGTACAGTTCTGGTCCCCATATTCTAATAAGTATACAGAGGCACTGGAGAGGGTGCAGAGAAGATTTACAAGGATGATACCAGAAATGCGAGGGTATACCTATCTAGAAAGGATGAACAGGCTGCGTCTCTTTTCTCTTGAAAAAAGGCTAAGAGGTGACCTAACAGAGGTCTTTTAAATTATGAAAGGTTTTGAAAGAGTAGATACAGAGAGAATGTTTCCACTTGTGGGGAAGAGCATAACTAGAGGCCATCAATATAAGATAGTCACCAAGAAGTCAAATCGGCAATTCAAAAGAAACTTCTTTACTTAAAGAGTGGTGAGAATTTAGAACTCGCTACCACAGCGAGTGGTTGAAGTGAATAGTATCGATTTATTTAAGGGGAGGCTAGACAAGCATATGAGGTAGAAGGGAATAGAGGGTTATGCTGATAGATTTAGATGAGGAAAGACAGGAGGAGGCTCGAGTGGAGCATAAACACCGGCACAGATTGGTTAGACCGAATGGCCTGTTTCTGTGCTGTAGTTCCGATGTAATGTAAACTTATGAAATCATTGGAAATTGGTTACTTGTGCTGGAAATCTTGATGATATGGGGCTCAATTTTTGCCAGTGATTTGGGCCGTTTTTTTGGCGGGCGCCACTTTCTTTGGCATAGGATCACGTAACTCAGTGTAACTCAGTTAGTTACAATTTTTTTAGGGGTTTTTTTGCATCAGAGGGGACGTGACCCGATATCTGCGCCAATTTTTGTCAATTATCGAAGTTTGCCCCCAAAATATTTCTCCTAGGTCGGCGTATGTAACCATTCCTGAAAAACTTTCTGGTGAGTTAAGAAAAAGCAAAGCAGTGCACAGCACATTGAAAAATCGACACAGAAAGACGCCATTGTTTTTCAGCCAGCGACGTTTTGGAGGGAGTCAAGAAGACTTAAATATGCATAATAAAGAATATTTTTTTTTACCTTACAATGCAGTAACTGGAAGTTTGATGGAATTCTGTAAGTTTTCATTGTTTTTCAACTGACACGCCACCATAGAACGTCTGCAAGCAGGGTTGGAGGGTTGGAGCGTCGGCCGTCAGAATCGGTCGACACAGGGGCTCGAAGCTCGGCTGCAAAAGAAACCCGGCGGGGGGACGGGTAGGTGCTGTGGAAGGCATCAGAAGCCTGCACTACCCATCAAAGCAAGGCCGGGTGGAGTTGGGGTGGCTGTGGAAGGCGATCGGAAGGCATCACAAGACTGCCTTACGCATCAAATGTCGCCCGGGGAATTGTGATGGGGGGGCCTGTGGAAGGCATACGGAAGGCATTACAAGACTGCACTATGCATCAAAAGTAGCCCAGGAGTTGGGGGGGGGGGTGGGGCGCTGGGACAGGGGACTTTCCCAATCACTGCGCCTGCAAAGACCATGGTGTGGTCCATACAGACCTGTGGGGAGAAAGAACATGGTACCTTGTCCTGTCTGCCTGCCGTTTTGAGCTTCTTGCAAATATAAAATGTAAGCATGGGGGCAATACTGACAATGCCAGACCTTGTGGAAGCCTTTTGCATCATGGTGCTGTGGAGGAGGCAATTGATTTGACGTCATCACATGAGCAACCTCAGAACCAGGAGGGTGTTGGGCAGGAGGCCTTACCCACGTCGGGTATATCGAGACAAGTGTTCGGTACCTGCATCTGAGTGATGCAGACTGTGTCAGAAGGCTGCTTTTCCGCAAAGAAGTTGTAACTGGGATCTGTGAGTTAGTAAAAGCAGACCTGCAATCTAGAAGCATAGGAGGACAGCTTTGTCAGTTGAAGTGAAGGTTACAGCTGCACTTTCATTCTATGCATCTGGATCGTTCCAGGCTACAACTGGGGAGATGTGCGCCATTTCTCAACATGCAACACATATCTGCATTCGGCAGGTGATTGCTACACTATGCCTGGAAGAATGACTGTTGTGTATGTATATACCCTGTACACTCAATGTACAGTTACATAAGACCATTGAATGTATCTCTACACTGTATACAATACGCCTGTACCACCAGAGGGCGCAACTGTTGGGGACCGCAGGTAACCAAGTATAAAAGGTGGCTCACCTTACTGTAACCTCATTGCAATAAATGGACTAAGGTCACAACAGTTCAAGTGCAATACCTTACCTCGTAGAGTCATTACTAGAGCGCTTACAAGCATAACAAGTGGCGACAAGAATATGAATTTCCACGCGAAAAATGGCTAACCTTGGTAAGTTTCAACAATTCGCTGATGGGGAAGATTGGGATGCCTTTGTCGAAAGGCTAGAACTCTACTTCATCGCGAACGACCTAGCTGGGAACACACCGACCTCGTTGGCTGATATGCGCCGAGCCATCCTGCTCAGCATAAGAACATAAGAACATAAGAATTCGGAACAGGAGTAGGCCATCTAGCCCCTCGAGCCTGCTCCGCCATTCAATAAGATCATGGCTGACCTGGCCATAGACTCAGCTCCACTTACCCGCCCGCTCCCCGTAACCCTTAATTCCCTTAATTGGTTAGCAGTTGTGGGCCCACCGTTCATGGCCTTGACAGGGACTTGCTAGACCCAGAGAAGACGACAATGAAAACGTTCGCGGAGCTCGTAACGCTGATACAGGAACAGCTCAAGCCGAAAGAGAGCATCGTCACAGCCAGACACCGGTTCTACACACACCAGAGGCCCGAAGGCCAAGAAATCACAAAATATGCTGCAGACCTGAGATGATTGGCTGCACTGCGTGATTTCGGTGACCACCTCACCAAAGCACTGAGGGACATCATTGTTATTGGAATCGGCCACGAAGGCCTGCTCCATAGACTGCTCTCTGCAGACACCACCGTCACCCTGCAGAAGGCAATTAATATGAGCTAAGCGTTCATGGCCTCGGTCTGTGATTCCAGAAGCCTGATGACGCAACCTCAGGACTCCAACACGGCAAGTACAGTGAACCGAATGGCGCCTTTCAGAGGCAAGACTTCTACCCTGAGTCCCGCAACCCTGAGTCTGCTGCAGGGGGCCAACCAGCCAGCCCCATGCTGGTGCTGTGGAGGAAATCACAGGGCCCACCAGTGCCGATACAGAGACTATACTTGCAAGGGCTGTAACACTAAAGGCCATCTCCAGCGAATGTGTAAAAGAAATTTTACTCACTGAGTCGCTGAAGAGTTGGCCGATCACCCAGACTCCAGCGCTGATGAAGACGAAGAGAGAGTCCAGAAGGCAGCTCAGCCCCAGGAAGAGGTATATGGAGTGTTTACCTGCCCCACCGAGAGTTCCCCGTTGAAAATAGAAGTCCAAATCGACGGTGTTCCAGTCTCGATGGAGGTCGACACGGGGCGAGCCAATCGCTGATGAATCAGGCGGCCTTCGGGAAACTCTGGGACAACCCTATCGAACAACCCAAAATGCTACCAATCCAGGGGAAGCTGCTCACTTACACAAACGACACCATCCCAGTCGTTATCGGGGTGGATGTCCAGGTGTCCTACGGCGGCGCGATGCACAAGCTGCCTTTGTGGATCGTTGCTGGTGATGGTCCAACGCTGCTAGGGAGAAGATGGATGAAACAAATCCAAATCTGTTGGAGCTTGGAAAGCCTGCAGACCCCGGCGATTGACGTCCTAGGCGGCCCCAAATTTGGATCCATCGCAGCACCTGAAGATCCTATCGTCCAACTCGACTGTGTGGCGACGACACAGACTGCACAACCCAACGGCGAGATGACCCAACCCGAACGACCAGACCTCATCTTCTGGACCGTGGCAGGACTCCGAGGGAAGAAGATCGACGCAGAAAGTAAATTCCCGACTTCAGTGGCAGAGCCTGGGGAGAAAAGGATCACCGCAGCCTACCTCGTGGAGAGAAAGAAGATGGCGCCCGCACCACGAGGTGAAGCGCCTGAAATCAAGATGGCCACGACCAGACCACGAGGGGCAGCGGTGAGGGAGCAACACGTGATGCCGAGCAGCGAACCGGATTGGTAAAGATTGCAAGGCCCTCTTAAAGGCAACAGGCAACCCAGAACAATTAAAGGGACTGTTCTACCTTTTGTACGGCGATGTCAATGATACTAATCTGAGAGATGTAATTAACAAACTCAAGTATCTAAATGTACCATTGAACAGCGATGCCAGTAGGATACGTGGCAAAGATGTAATTGATGAATACAAGTATCAAGTGTAATATTGTACAGCGATGCCGGTAATATATAGGGAAAATATGTAATTGAGGGAAAAGATGTAATTGACAAATGTGAATTAGTGCCTGAGTGCGATCGGAGCCAATGTATCATGAATATAAATTATGGAATAATATGTGATGCCACGTTCAATATGCACGTCGACAAAACCAAGGGCAACCTCACGTTTGAAACACCCAGGTCCGGTGGGCTACCCGATCATGTAGTCTGCGCCTCCGGGACCAATGTGATGCTCCAGGAAGTGTGGCCACACACAGTGGGAGCTTACCCACTGCAGGGCCAGCGATCAGCAGACGGCACAGGCACCACTACTGGCGCCCTGCCCCAGATCGGCCCGACCCCTCTGGCCACCCGGGCCAGCAACTGGAGCAAGAGGCCAGCAACCTCCAACCCTCCCGACGGGACCTGGGATGACCAGGCTCACACTACCGCTGAAGGGCAGCAGGGAGACCCTGCAGCCCTCAAAGGAGGACAGGGAGGCCACACATTCCTGTGGCTCTGCCCACCACTAGGCAACGGAAAAGGCCCTGAGACCCAGCCAAGGGAGCGATCCGAGCCCACCCAGCTGGTAGGGGGCGCAGCACCGCCATCAGACAACCTGGATACAGTTCCCGGGCACTCTGGAACTAGCGTCCTCACCCACCTGCACCTACACCCCAGGGGCAAGACTGTAATACCACGTCTGTACCTTACCTGTCATATGTACTCGTTCCACTTCTGCAAGACCCAATCAGTGATGCAACCAATCCTACTTTTTTTTTCCATTCTCTGTACATGTATGTAAATGCAGATGTCGAGCCACACACATGGTCTATGAATGGGGGGGGAGGGGGGGAAATGGGGATATATAGCCATGGACATACATGGATCACACCCAGAACCCACTCAAACCCCCACTGCAACCTCCAACCGTCCACTACTGACCAGTTCCCAATTTTGTGGCAGTAAGGACTTGGGGGTCCACAGGGAGAGAGCCGTTCCCAAGCATAGACAAAGTACAAGGGCTTTGGGCACTCAAGTCGAGGGCCAGAGCACACAGTGCAAAGGCCAGTGGCACAAGACTTAGGGGGAAGTGATGTTGCATATGTATATACCTTGTGCACTCAATGTACAGTTACATAAGACCATTGAATGTATCTCTACACTGTACACAATATGCCTGTACCACCAGAGGGTGCAACTGGTGGAGACCTAGAGGTCACCTGCACACCGCAGGTAAACAGGTATAAAAGGGGGCTCACCTTACTGTAACCTCATTCAGGAGCTGCAATAAATGGACTAAGGTCTCAACAGTTCAAATACAATATCTCACCTTGTGGAGTCATTACTAGAGTGCTTACAGGCACAACAATGACGACATAAAGTTCCTTCTGACCGCCCATGCAATGCGTGACAGGGCTGTAGGCTTGTCCAGGATTGCTGCCTTACCAAAAGTACAGGGCTGCATTGATTGTACCCACCTCGCCTTGCGAGCACCTTTAGAGGATTCTGAGATGGACAGGAACAGAACAGGCTTCCACTCCATTAATGTGCAGCTCATGTGTGACGACATGCATTGCATCATGTCAGTTGAGGCAAGATACCCTGGGAGCACCCATGATGCATTCATCCTACTTGAAAGTGCTATATCTGCCATGTTTCAGCAGCAGCCAGAAGGGCAGAGCTGGCTACTGGGGGAGAAAGGGTGCGGCCTCGGCACTTTAAATCAGAATAAATCATGTGCCCAATTAGTTTAGTGTGGTAATTATCACTTTACAACTGCAACCAATTTAGAATTGGTTTCCTAAGTACTTTGTTAAATCCACTTTTTGTTTCGGTTCATGAACCATTACAACATCCTTACTAGGTATTGTGATTACATCAAGGTCTCTTATAGCATGATGCCCCCACGCGTAACCCGGACGGAAGCTGACCAGGAATACAACATGTCGCACATTGCAATGCGCAGCATAATAGAGAGAGCCATTGACATCTTGAAGCAGCGTTTCCGATACCTGGACTATTCCGAAGGCTACTTGCTATACTCCTCTGAGATGGTCGGTCAGTTCACTGTTGTCTGCTGCATGCTGCATAACTTAGCCATCATGAGGCAGCAGCAGATGGTAGTGGAAGACACACCTGAGGTGGGAGTGGCTGATGATAATGATGAGGAAGATGCAGATGACGGGGAGGAGGACGAGGGCGAGGAAGCCATGCAACTACCTGAACCAGGAGCACGATGGCGGGGCGTCATGCCCCTTTAATGATTGCTTGAGCCTTTTGCCAGCAGCTCACCTGTGAACGCTTTGCTGCCTGAGGATTGGCTAACCAACAGAAAACAGAGAGTCGGGATAAATCAGTCATTTTCCGGTTGGCAAACAGTAACTAGTGGGGTACTGCAGGGATCGGTGCTGGGACCTCAACTATTTACAATCTATATTAATGACTTGGATGAACGGAACGAGTGTAATGTAGCCAAGTTTGCTGATGATATAAAGATGGGTGGGAAAGCAAACTGTGAGGAGGACACAAACAATCTGCAAAGAGATATAGACAGGCAAATGAGTGGGCAAAAATTTGGCAGATGGATTATAATGTAGGAAAATGTGAGGTTATCCACTTTGGCAAAAAAAATAGAAAAGCAGATTATAATTTAAATGGAGTAAAATTGCAAAGTGTTGCAATACAGAGAGACCTGGGGTCCTTGTGCATGAAACACAACAAGTTAGTATGCAGGTACTGCAAGTAATCAGGACGGCAAATGGAATGTTGGCCTTTATTGCAAGGGGGATGGAGTATAAAAGCAGAGAAGTCCTGCTACAACTGTACAGGGTATTGGTGTGACCACACCTGGAGTACTGCGTACAGTTTTGGTCTCCGTATTTAAGGAAGGATATACTTGCTTTGGAGGCAGTTCAGAGAAGGTTCACTAGGTTGATTCTGGACATGAAGGGGTTGACTTATGAGCATAGGTTGAGTAAGTTGGGCCTCTACTCTTTGGCGTTCAGAAGAATGAGAGGTGATCTTATCAAGCCATATAAGATAATGAGAGGGCTGGACATTGGATGCAGAGAGGATATTTCAACTGATAGGGGAAACTAAAACTAGGGGGACATAGTCTCAGAATAAGAGGCCGCCCATTTAAAACTGAGATGAGGAGGAATTTCTTCTCTCAGAGGGTTGTAAATCTGTGGCATTCTCTGCCCCAGAGAGCTGTGGAGGCTGTGTCATTGAATATATTTAAGGCGTAGATCGATAGATTTTTGATCGATAAGCGAATAAAGGGTTATGGAGAGTGGGCAGGGAAGTGGAACTGAATCCATGATCAGATCAGCCATGATCTTATTGAATGGGAGCAGGCTCGAGGAGCCGTATGGCCTACTCCTGCTCCTATTTCTGGTGTTCTTGTGTTCAGCCGCAATTATTCCAACATGGACCATGTTTACTGTTTGGACCTGTTCCGTAATTATAAGTTGTGTTAATGGACAAATGATGGAAATGATTCTTCTTTACTTCAGAGGTTGTGTTAATAATCGAACACATAATGGAAGTGATTCAGTTATAATTTAAAATATATTTTATTCAAAAGTGTAACAAATATTTATTTGTACTTAACTTAACTTTAATGAACATTTTCTTGTATCAAACTTGAAAAATTTCACTTAAGATCACTTGGAAACTTTAAGATCACTTACAAACTCTAAGATCACTTAAAAACTTTAAGGTCACTTACTAACTTTTAAACCTTTAATTTGAGAACAGTTACAACAGTAACAATAATAATAACAACAATAGCAGCAGCAAAGAAAGGCTGCACCCAACTCTCCTTAACCTTATTCTAAGAGCACCCGCTGCGCTTGGTCTTGTTGACTCCACCCCTGCCCGCAGGCAGTGGCACAGCGTTTCTCGGGTTGGAACCAAGCTTATTCTTTCGAACCTCTCAGGTAATGTGCACTTGTTGATGGGGTCGTGGGCAGGCAGAAATGTGGAAGGCCCAGCTTGGGCCTCTTCAGAGGCTGGTCTGGGGATTGGAGTGGGAGTGACAGTTGATTCTGCCAATGGGCGTGGAGTCTGGGCACATTCTCTTATTGCAGCAGCTAACTCCAAAATTCCCTCCCTCATGTGCCCTGACAGTGTGTCAACTATCTCCAACATTCTCTCCCTCATGTTCGCCGACAGTGTCTCACCTACCTGTGACATGCCCTCCCTCATGTTAAGCAAAAGTGCTTCAACGACCTGCAACATTCCCTCCCTCATGTTAAGCAAAAGTGCTTCAACGACCTGCAACATTCCCTCCCTCATGTTCACTGAGCATGTTTGAGCCAACTACGACATTCCCTCCTACATGTTCACTGACAGCGCATCAGATACCTGTGACAATACCTCCCTCATGTGCACCAACATGGTTTCAGCTGACTGAGATATTCCCTCCCTCACGTTCCCAGACAGCGTCCCATTTCTCCTGACAGTTCCGATACCTCATCACCCACCACACTGATGGTGTCGAGGTGTGATCGCGTTAGATTACTGCTCTCCACACTCATTGCCATCATCTGAACCACATCTGTTCAGTCCTGCACCTCAGGAGAGCACTGTCGAGCTTCCCTTCCCCTCCTCATCTGGGTGTGGCTCGCTGCATCCCACTGGGACCCGCATCCTCGGACGGTAGGGCCCTGTGTGTGCCTCGCTGCACCCCACCACTGGGACCCGCAGCCTCGGACGGTGGGGAGGTGTGCCTCGCTGCACCCCACTACTGGGACCCGCAGCCTCGGACGGTGGGGCCCTGTGTGTGCCTCGCTGCACCCCACTGGGATCCCCAGCCTCGGACGGTGGGAAACCATGGAATGTCCCACCAACACTCAAACCACTCCTCAGGGAAGGGGCTGGCACCTCAATGGACGGCGCTTGCACCTCCTCCAAAGTGAGTAAAACAGTGGGAGCTTCATCCATCCCCTCTTAACAATTCGGAAAGCCGGACTGTGGAATTTGCAGGACTTACCCTCTCCCTTGAGTGCGGGCCCAGCTTGTGCAGTGGTGGTTGCCTTTCTCCAGGCAGGACCCATCAAATCAGTGACCCTCTCTTCTAAGGCTGTCAGTGGGTGCAGATTTGCCGGGCCTCCTCCTGTTCAAGCTCTTGCCCTTGTATTATATGCCACCTTCCTCTGCAAAGATCAAAATACAACTTTTTAGAGAGGGTGTCTTTCTGCTGGGTGGGTCGTATACAGCTGGTCACCTTTACATTACAATTGCAATTGCATTGAATAAATGCAAATATTACTTACTTTAACTGCTTGACCAAGCTCCTGCCACTTCTTTTTGCAATGGCCTCCAGACCTCGTAATAGTCTCCATTGCACAGTAATCTTCTGCAATTTGGTTCCAGCGTTTCTTCATTTCTTTGGCTGGAACTTTGATGTGACCTCTGCTGGAGTCCAGCTCATGCCATCTGCCCTCAATCACATTAACTAGTGCCTCCACTTCATCCTGTAAGAAATTCTTGGTCTTGGCTCCGCGTTGCATCTTGTATTGCAGCTCCGATTTTTCCAATGATAATTAAAGTTCTCACACAGCACTCAACATTCTGACACACCCAAGTGGCTCTTTAAAAATGGCCGGTTGCAGAGCGGGAGCTGTACGCTGCATGCGGGCACACAGGAATCACGTCAAAAACGTCCTTTTTTTCCAGTGCATGTGCAGAAGGGGTGACATGCTTTTTTCAGCTTCAGACGGTAGGCTCCACCCCCCCGAGGCTACAGGCTGTGCGGTGCCAATTTTGAAAAATAGAGCGGGGAAACTTGGCACATTTATTTTTGTTGTAGTTCTGGCCGAGAAAAACGGGCATAACTCCGGCAATATGACAAAAAACGGCTTTGGGCAAAATTGAGCCCATCGAGTGCCCCTTTCATGTCTGTGGTGAAAAACCACTGGCTAAAGGATTCTTGAATTCCCAACCACAATGGACATTGTGTTGTATTGTCTTAAGTATCTTGGGACATTTTACTACATTATAGGTGCTATATAAATGGAAGTTGTTGTTGTTGTTGCATTCGGCATATTCTAACTGATTTGGGATCTTATTCTCTAAAGTAAATCGATGCCGCTCTCGATGTAAAAACTAATTTGCAGCCATGATAATTGCGAGTTAATTTATGCCAATTATGGATCATGTCTAAAGCTATCATTACAAGTACTGAAGAGAATAAGGTGAATACTCCAAATGCAATGGGGACTAATGGCAAATTAATTTCACAATTCAGGGAGAGAGTGTTGATCATTTCTATCACTATTGACCGACCAATACTTCACAATCATAGAATCATAGAATGGTTACACCATGGAAGGCCATTCAGCCCATCGAGCCCGTGCCGCTTCTCTGCAAGAGCACGTCGTCTAGTCCCACTCCCCCACCCTTTCTCTGTATCCCTGCAAATGTTTTTTCTTTCAAGTACTTATCCACCTCCCTTTTGAAAGCCATGATTGAATCTGCCTGCACCACGTTCTCAGGCAGTCCATTCCAGATCCTAACCAAACTGTTTCTCCTCATGTCGCCTTCGGTTCTTTTGCCAATCACCTTAAATCTGTGCCCTCTGGTTCTCGGCCCTTCTGCCAACGGGAACAGTTTCTCTCTATCTACTCTGTCCAGATCCCTTGTGATTTTGAATCTCCTCTCTCAAATCTCCTCTCAACCTGCTCTGCTTGGAGGAGAACAACCCCAGCTTCTCCAGTCTATCCATGTAACTGAAGCCCCTCATCCCTGGAACCATTCTTGTAACTCTTTTCTGCACCCTCTCTAAGGCCTTCACATGACTATCCCCAAATGGGAGTTAGTATTGATATTGAATGATATTAACGAAAAGAAGCAAAGCAACATAGTCTGAGAATTTTGCATGCATTAGAAACTTGTTAATAACGGCCCAGAAAGTCCAGTTTCTCCTTCCCGCAGGCATTCGACTGGATTCTAGGATAAAGAAGCACACTTACCTGAAGCTGCTGTGCCCACGCGAGTTCCCGGTCCTGAGGCCTCCACTGACTGCGCGTCGCAGTGCGTGCACGCCAGGATGGGCGCAGGGCTGGAGCTGCAGTCACATGGCTCTGGGCAGCCAATCAGGTAAAGTATGTTCTCATTCATAATAATGGGAACTCCATAAGTTGGAGTTCTCATTATTATGAATGGGAAACAGCTCCCAAAACACACACAACCAATAATAAAAATTAGAAAAAATGCACAACATATTTATGTATTTCAAAAATATTTATTTTTCTGATTTTTTAAAAAGTTGTTTAAAATTATTGTTTAAAATAAACTTACCACAGTGGGGAGCGTTTTTAACAATAAAATGTGCTTTTAAAATGTTATTTTACTGTGTTTTTGTGTATTTTAACATTCTTACGCCTGTAAAAATAGGCTATGCGCCTGCTTTTATCAGGAGCAAGAGTTTTCAGGACATCCGCTGGGCAAGAGATGAGTAAATCCCGCAATCTTGCCCTTGCAAATGTCCTCGCTCCCGAGATGTGGACGATCTGTCAAGGTCCAGCTTGACAGGTCGGAAAAGCCGGTTTTCAGCGCATGCGCATTGTGCGCTGCAAACCGGCTTTCGCGATGCCTTCCCGGGACTGTCCACTCCGGAGGGACCCAGTGAGGCCGGGATTGCTGGGCCAATACAGATTGGAGTAAATGTGCACTCAAAATTGTGACGCAGAAGCTCGTTGATGCCATCACGGAAAGGCAGATCACACGTTTTTGGTTAGGTGAACAATATGTTGATAGTCTCCATCATTATCCTTGCAGTGTGGTATCAATGGTCATGTCGCACTGGAACGAGGCCGTGACTCAAAGAAACGTATAAGTGGACTAACCAATTTTAGCACCACTGACCTCCATAGTATCAAACCCACAGGCTCTCGCTGACCGCTTCAAGGATGCTAACATTTGGTTCCGGAAAAAACAACACATCTCGCTTGCTGCTGAAAGCCCGCAACTGTTTCCAGAAAGGAAATTGGTTCCCGTCCTGCTCTCGTCGAAAAAGGGTTATATATTCATTCAGACTGACAAACCAATATACACGCCCAACGAACTTGGTGAGTACTACTATAATGCACACGTTTCAATATTTACATTAATATATTGACCGAAATGGCGAGCGAAGCCTGTGTGTTGAATGGGTTGGCGCAGCCTGTGTTCGGTCCCTCCAATTATGAAAGCTAGGCGACGATCGGAGACCAAAAGCAACACAGGTAGAAAGTTGTCGTGGTTGTTAATGCTAAATGGCCATTATGGTCGAAGGCGTCAGTTCTGCAACCTGTCTAATATTATTTCCATTGCGTTCAATGCAACTAGTAACAAAGTCGATGTTAACAATAATTATGTGGCGCAGTCCTGCAATGAGTGACTGCTTGGGGTGGGTGGGGGGGAGGAGGGACACAGGGTGAAAATTGCAACAAAACATACCGATATATTCCAGTGAAATTAGTTACATCTAAGTCTTACATCACTAAGAACAGGTTTCTATGGGAGATCTTCAAATCAACTTAAACAGGGACAGGGCGATATTTTGAGAAGATTGGCTGGGATGCTGAAAAAGGGAGAGCTTCCGACTCACTATTGCCCTTTTTATGCAATGGGACATCTCAGGTGGAGGCACAGAATGGGCGGTGTCGTATCGGTCGCCTGTTACACTCTGCGCCTGATACTCCGTTCCATTAACTTCGATAGAACTAAAGAGGGAAAAGAAAGACTTGCATTTATATAGCGCCTTTCATGATCCCCGGTCATCCCAAAGCATTTTACAACCCATGAAGTAATTTTGGAGTGTAGTCACTGTTGTAATGTGGGAAACGTGGCAGTCAATTTGCACACAGCAAGCTCCCACAAACAGCTATGTAATAAAGATATGTATCTGCATTTTCATTGAGTAATAACTATTGGCCCCGGGACACCAGGGATAATTCCCCTGCTCTTCTTTGAAATAGTGCCACGGGACCTTTTACGTCCACCCGAGAGAGCAGACGGGGCCTCGGTTTATCATCTCATCTGAATGATGGCACCTCCGACAGTGCAGCGCTGCCTCAGCACAGCACTGGAAGTGTTAGCCTAGATTTATGTGCTCAAGTCTATGGAGTGGCACTTGAATCCATGACCTTCTAACTCCAAGAGAGATGTTACCCATTATCATCATAGGCAGTCCCTTAAAATCAAGACTTGGTTCCACTCGATAAGTGAGTTCTCAGGTGACTGTACAGTCTAATACGGGAACCTGTCACAGGTGGGACAGAGAGTGGTTGGAGGAAAGGGTGGGGAGGACTGGTTTGCCGCACACTCTTTCCGCTGCCTGTGCTTGCTTTCTGCATGCTCTCGGCGACGGGACTCGAGGTGCTCAGCGCCCTCCCGGATGCACGTCCTCCACTTTGGCCGGTCTTTGGCCAGGGACTCCCTGTGGAGAGAAACAAAGTTAACATTTCAGGTCAATGACCCTTTGTCAGAACTGGCAACGGTTCAAAATGTAACACATTCTTAAGGAAGTGCAAGGGGCACTAAAAAAGGAAGGGAGGAAAGAATAAAAGGTGAGGTTCTGTGATAGGGTGGAAGGAAGCAGAGATTTGAGAGACAAAAGAGATGTTGGGCCAAATTGAGATGGTAATGGCAGAAGTTTTTGTATTAGTGCTGAGGTGAGTCCATTTGTTGTCTTTTACTGTGCAGTGCGTTACAGGATCTTTACTCTGGATCATTATATGAGACCAGTGAGCGAGAAGATTGAAATAGCCTTTCACGTGAGTACATTTGGAATTAAGTAGAAACATAGAAATTTATGGCACAGAAGGAGGACACTTGGCCCATCATGTCTGCGCCGTTCAAAAAAGAGCTACCCAGCCTAATCCTACTTTCCAGCTCTTGGTCCGTAGCCCTGTAGGTGACGGCACTTCAGGTGCACATCCAAGCACTTTTTTAAATGCTATGAGGGTTTCTGCCTCCACCACGCTTTCAGGCAGTGAATTCCAGAGCCCCACCACTCTCCACATGAAACAAATTCCCCTCAATTCTCTTCTAATCCTTCTACCAATTACTTTAAATCCAGCCCCCTGGATAGTGACCCCTCTGCTAAGGGGAATAGGTCTTTCTATCCACTCTATCTAGGCCCTCATAATTTTATGCACCTCAATTAAACCTCCAGTCATCCTCCTCTCTTCCAAGGAAAACAACCCCAGCCTATCCAATTGTTCTTCATCGCTAAAATTCTCCAGTCCAGGCAACATTCTCATCAATCTCCCCTGTACCCTCTCCAGTGCTATCACATCTTTCCTGTGGTGTGGTGACCAGAACTACATGCAGTACACCAGCTGTGGCCTAACTGGTGTTTTATACATTTCAAGTATAACCTCCCTGCTCTATGCCTTGGGTAATAAAGGCAAGTATCCCGTATGCCTTGTTAACCACCTTATCTACCTGGCCTGCTACCTTCAGGGATCTGTGGACATGCACTCCCAGGTCCCTCTGTTCCTTTACATTCCTCAGCATCCTACCAATTATTGTGTATTCCCTTGCCTTGTTAGCCCTCCCCAAATGCATTAACTCACACTTCTGCAGATTGACTTCCATTTGCCACTGTTCTGCCCACCTGACAAGTCCATCGATATCTTCCTGCAGCCCACAGCTATCTTCCTCACTATCAACCATTCAACCAAGTTTTGAATCATCTGCAAGCTTCTCAATCACGCTCCTTACATTGAAGTCTAAATCATCGATACATATCGCAAAAGCAGATGACCAAATGCATCTTTCCACCAATTTTCGATCGACAGCAAGCCACAAGTACCTTGGCTTCAATTTTCAATGTTCTGGCCAGGTATACTATCTATTCTATTTGATGGTCCTAGTTGGAAAAGCAGTGGGAAAGTCACCAGCGCTCTGTACTGGTAAGCTGTGCAATGTTAAACCTCTGTAGTAGCCCTGCATATCCCTGCGGGGTCAACAACCAGGGGGCATAAATTTAAAGTAATTGGTAGAAGGTTTAGAGGGGATTTGAGGGGAAATTTCTTCATCCAGAGGATGGTGGGGGGTCTGGAACTCATTGCCTGAAAGATTGATCGAGGCAGAAACTCTCACCAAATTTAAAAAGTCCCTGGATGTGCACTTGAAGTGCCGCAACCTACAGGGCTACGGACCAAAAGATGGAAAGTGGGATTAGGCTGGCTAGCTTTTTGTCGGCCGGCGCAGACACGATGGGCTGAAATGGCCTCCTTCCGTGCTGTAAACTTCTATGCTTCTATTGTTAATCAAAGATGTACAGCATAAGTCAAAATCTACAGTGGTAAGCAATTTTGAATTATGTTTCTGTACAAATAGTGGAATTACAGATCATGTAACTCCGTTTTATTTCCAATTATGTTCACGGGCACATTAATTAACAGAAATCAATTAGACATGTGATTTTGTCTAATTGTTGATTATTACTTATTGTGCACAGTCCGATTTATTCTTATGTACCATATTTTTAAAATGCTGATTTACTAAATTTCACCCTGGGTCTAACTTCAATTAATTGAGAATTGTTCTTTATTAGAGATTTGAAATGCATCTTTAATTTTTAACTTCAATTTCTGGGGCGTGGGGGGTTGGGTAGTTGGGGGTTGCCCAATTCTCCTACCATAACTCCATAACTCCATGGAAACCTGGACAAGCAGCCTAAACTGTTGTGGAACACCATTTCACGGGTTTTTTGGGGGGTTGGGAGGCTTTAACCAAACTTCCACCGCAGTATCAGGAGAATTCTGCAGCAATTATTGTGTTAATTACATGTGACCTGATATAAAATGGTGTGTAAACGCCGCCAGATATGAACAGCATTAAGGAATGCTGCTGTATTCACTCCAAATTTGAATGCATTCAATTCTCCTCCTAGACTTCCAGAAATGTGCAGTTGCCCAGCTTGTTGATGAAGTCAGGAAAAGTATTCACACGGCAATTAAAGATCCCGGATATCGCAGAGTGAGTTATAAAAGTATTTTAGAGATGAACCTTTCACTCCGACAAGATTCTACGCATTTTAAGAACATGCATCTTTTTGTTAAATGTACCAGCTAGTTTGTACAGAGTTGGTGAATATTGCACCCTCTGGTTCTTGTCAACCAGTGAACTCAGCAAGAATATAACACAGTGTTATTGGGAACGGTAGCTTGATGGTTATGTTACTAGACCCAATGATCCAGAGACATGGGACACTTCAAATCCCACCACAGCAGCTGGGGAATTTAAATTCAAAGAATAAATTAATCTGGAATAATAAAAAGCTAGTATCAGTAATGGTGACTACTGTATTTTTGTAAAAAAAACATCTGGTTCACTAATGTCCTTTAGGGAAGGAAATCTGCCATCCTTACCGGATACTGGCACGATGGACCAAATGACCTCCGACTGTTATATGCTATAGGAACATAGCAACTGGAATCGGTCATTCAGCCCCTCGAGCCTGCTCCGCAATTCAATAAGATCTTCGACCCGACTCCTTATCCCTTAATACCTTTGGTTAACCGAAAGCTATCAAACACCGATTTAAAATTAACAATTGACCTAGCATCAATTGCAGTTTGCGGAAGACAGTTCCAAACTTCTACCACCCTTTGTGTGGAGAAATGTCTCATAATTTCACTCCAAAAAGGTCTGGCTCTAATTTTTAGACTCTGCCCCCTAGTCCTAGAATCCCCAAACAGCGCAAATAGTTTCTCTCTATCTACCCCTTCTGTTCCCCTTAATATCTTGGGACCTAATATCCCACCGGGTCACCGTGTTATTGTCAATCTGTACTTGACACTAACCTTAGCTAAATCATTTATATCATATTAATAGGCTCCCTTTCCACACTGACCCAAGCAAGAGAGACACAAATCATGAGCTAGATTGCTGCCAGCCTGATTCAATGGACGGATTACATCACGGTGTATGAATGGCGGCCCGGAAATGGGCAATAAACATTCTCTGACCCTCGGGGAAAAAACATTGAAAATTGTTAAAAAGTATTTTTGTCACTTCCATAATTTCTATGGGCAGTGATTGATCGAGAAAAAGCAAGGGAAGTTGAAGTGCATCCGGGAGGGCGCTGAGCTTCTCGAGTATCATCGCTGAGAGCATGCAGAAATCAAGCGCATGCAGTGGAAGGAGCGTGCGACAAACCAGTCCCACCCACCCTTCCCTTCGACCACTGTCTGTCCCACCTGCGACAGAGACTGTGGTTCTCGTATTGGACTGGACAGCCACCTAAGAACCCATGCTAAGTCTTCCTCAATTCCGAGGAACTGCCGATGATGATGATGACAAATAAAAAAAATAAGGCTGTAGGTAAGCGATAGAGAAAAGCAGCACCTGTTTAATGATTCTCCGAGTGCCTGTTGTCCTGGCTGAGATGGTCAGAATAAGGATTTTCCCTGTTTCGCACTCCAGTGTACTGAGTAGTGACTGAAGACGCTGGATCAGATCCGCAGAAAGACAATGCAGTATGAGACTAACCATTGATACTCCGCGCCATATAGTTTTCATGGCAAACTGTTCCATCTATGGTTGTTATACATATCAAGTCCAAACACAAACTTACAGGATTTTTAAGTCCATAATTCTACAGGGCCCACATTCAAGCTGCAACTGCTAATTAAGAACCTTGCAACACTCACATCATCCAAGGGCTTTCCATAACGAAAACGGAAAGAAAGATTTGCATTTATATAGCTCCTTTCATGACCTCATGGTGTTCCAAAGTGCTTTACACCCAATGAATTACTTTTGAAGCGTAATCATTGCTGTAATGTAGGAAACGTGGCAGACAATTTACGCACAGCAAGCTCCCACAAACAGTAATGTGATAATGTTTTTAATGGCGTTGGTTGAGGGATAACTTTTGGTCAGAACACCAGTAATCCCCTGCTGTTCTTCGAAATAATGTCATGAGAACTTTTTACGTCCACGTGCGAGGACAGAGGGTGCCTCGTTTTAACATCTCATCTGAAAAAAGGCACCTCCGACAGTGTAGCACTCCCTTAATACTGCAGTGAGGTTTCAGGCTAGGTTATATGTTCCAGTCTCTGGAGTTGGTCTCTTATAAATCCTTCAAGATGTTTTTATTTGAATTGACTAGCTTGTACCCTCTCTCTCAACCTTCTGACTCATCGGCGAGAGAGCTGCCACTCAACCAAGGCTGACACAATCAAAGAATCTGACACTGATATGCTACTTGTTACATTTGGAATGGGCTTCAGGTTGAGCATTTTGAGCAAATGACACGCATCATCTATAGATTTGAGAATGTAAAGTGGAATTAAATGGGACAGCTGTGCTATCGTAATGCATGGCAACAAATGTGAAACTACTCGCCAAGATGTCCAACATATTAGTCACAGGTCGTGAACCAGTGTCAGCTGTGGCTCAGTGGGTAGCACACTCGCCTCTGGGTGAGACTGTGGTGGGTTCAGATCCCGCTGCAGGGACTTGAGCACATAAATCCAGTCTGTGCACTTCTGAGGGAGTGCTGCACTGTCAGAGGTGCTGTCTTTTGGATGGGACGTTAAACCGAAGCCCCGTCTGCCCTCTCGGGTGGGCATAAAAGATCCCAAGGCACTATTTCGAAGAAGAGATAATTAACCCTCAATCAACGTAACAGAAACAGATTATCTGGGTCGTTATCACATTGCTGTGTGTGGGAGCGTCCTGTGTGCAAATTGGCTGCTGCCTTTCCCACATTATAACCGTGGCTACACTTCAAAAGTACTTCATTGTCTTTGATATGTCCAGTGGTCATGAAAGGCGTGATAGAACTGCAAGTCTTTCTTTAAGTCTGAGCTGCATGCTGGCTGAGAATTCAGCAGCAGTTGGAAATGAGACACGTGCATAATAGTGCAGCACAGCATTGACCTGGTCAATCACTAACAGTGCCACCTAATTTTACAAGCTGGGTGTCCGTGTTCTTGCCGCAGGTAGGTTTTGCAACTGGTTTCCTGATTCAGAGCAAGCAGAGGCAATTGTACCATGTGTGTGTCAGGCACATGGGTCCTGGTAGCAAGGAGTCACCCAGTCTCCATGGAATTCCTTCTTTAATTGGCAGCCCATTTTACACTGGGCCACATTTTAATTTCCTTGACTTCAATGGGAAAGAAAATGGAGCAGAGTGGAAAATGGGTTGAGGGTCATCATCCCCATTTTATGCCGAAGGCCTGTTTCTCCCCACAATAACGAGGGCTAAAAATTCGGTATTGAGGCAGTGATGGTGCCGGGGTGCTACCTTTAGTGCTGGGCGATGTCCACCACCTCAAAGTGGGATATTCAGTTTTACCGCTCCAAGAGAAGAGCGGAGCGCTAAAGGAAGCTTTGCGCAATCCTCTTTGGGTGCTAGAGGCCCATCGTGGGGCAGGAGAGCAGGAGCGCTTCTCAATCTGAGCCGCTAGGATACCGGTATCCTAGCGCATAAACAGGAGGCGAGGTCGACCATGTGATACCTGCAAAAAAATGGAAGGGAGGCTACCAACAGCCCTCCACAGGTAAAAGAGGTAAGTAATTGTTAAAAAAATAGACTCTCAACACTGACCTTTTCATTCCCTGCGATGGAGCACGCTGTGTCCACCGGTACGCTCGCAGCCTTCCCCAAGAGGTGGGCGCCGGAGGGACTGGAGTGCATCATCCGCCCCCCCCCGGCAACCAAATTTTAATTTGATTTTTTTTGTCTAAAGTTTAATTTGTTTATTGTGCCGGTTTGAGTGGCCCCACTTTTGGCACTTGTATAATTTGTGTTTTTAGTATCCTCAAAAAAAAAACAAGGGGGCGCTTGTTTGAAAGTGTTTGGCGTGTCCCCTACCTTTAATCAGAGGGAACTTGATTTAATGTTTTATTTTGTTCACAACAAAATAGTTGGACAGCTATTGAGGCTGCCTGTAATTTCTGCGGTCTAGAGGAGCCCGTGTTCCATGTTTATGTTGAGTGTGTCTGGTTTCAGCGTCTCTTCCAATATTTAAAGGGGCTGCTCCTCAAATCCTGGTTGAACTTTAGTCCCACGCTCCTGATCTTTGGGCATCCTGTGTGGAGGGGAGCGGGCAGGTCGGAGGGCCTCCTCGTAGGACTGCTCCTGGGCATGGCCAAGCTGGCCATTAATCAGTCAAGGCAGCGGGCAGTCGAGGGGGTCGTTCAGCCCGACTGCCTGCCTCTCTTCCGTGGTTACATTCGAACCAGGGTATCCCTGGAGATTGAGCACGCGGTGTCCACCGGTACGCTCGTGGCCTTCCGCGAGAGATGGGCGCCGGAGAGAATGGAGTACATCATCGCCCAGCCACCAAATTTTAATTTGCCCGTTTAAATTAAAAGTTTAATTCGTCGGTATTTGTGTCCCTTTAATAAGGGGGCACTTAATTAATTGTTTTACCAAAATAGTTGTACAGCTATTGAGTTGAGAGTGGCTTAACTGATCACGTGATGTTCATCAGACTCAATAAAATTCCAGCCAGTTGGGTTTGGGAGATCCACGATGAGGCAGGTGGTTGTGAGGCTGGTGGATGAACTGGGAAAGTGTTATGTGATTGTTAAACCTTTTGCTAATAAACCGACCAGTTCTTAATAGCAATATGTTGCTATTCATTCTTAAGCAAATGACCCCTGAAGCAAATACATTACAACCTCCAGCGAAGAAATGCCAAAAATGCAGTGGGACTGGAAATCATGTTGGGTGGGTTGCGACCAGCAGGCAGTATCATATCAGCTGCCGACTAAAGTCCCAGCCCGATATTCAGTCTGAGAGAAGGAACATATATCAGAGGCACTAGTATGGAAGGTGGCATCGTCAGAACAGATGCGACGGAGACGGAAAAACTGGGAGAATGGAATGGAGTCCTTACAGGATGTGGGGTGGGAGGAAGTGTCGTCCAGGTAGCTCAGTGGGCCTACAGTGAATGTTTGTCAATAGCCTCTCCCCAGAAATGGAGACAGAGAAGTCGAGGAAGGGAAGGGAAGAGTTGGAGATGGACCAGGTGAAGGTGAGGGAAGGGGGAAATTGGATGCAAAGTGAATGACATTTTCAAGTTCAAGGCGAGAGCAGGAAACGGCACCGGTACAGTCATCAATGTCGGAAAAAGAGGTGAGGGAAGGGACCCGAATAGGACTGAAACAAAGAATGTTCCACATGTCCCACAACAAGGCAGGTATAGCTCAGACCCATGTGGGTTTTCAGAGCAACACTTTTCAGCACCGATATTCAGTCTGTTGACTTCAGTAGAACTGAATATCAGGCGGGATGTATAAGAACATAAGAACATAAGAAATAGGAACAGTAGTAGGCCATACGGCCCCTCGAGCCTTTTCGCCATTCAATAAGATCATGGCTGATCTGATCATGGACTCAGCTCCACTTCCCCGCCCGCTCTCCATAACCCCTTATCCCCTTATCCCCTTATCATTGAAGAAACTGTCTATTTCTGTCTTAAATTTATTCAATGTCCCAGTTTCCACAGCTCTCTGAGGCAGCGAATTCCACAGATTTACAACCTTCTGAGAGAAGAAATTTCTCCTCATCTCAGTTTTAAATGGGCAGCCCCTTATTCTAAGATCATGCCCTCTAGTTCTAGTCTCCCCTATCAGTGGAAACATCCTCTCGGCATCCATCTTGTCAAGCCCCCTCATAATCTTATATGTTTCAATAAGATCACCTCTCATTCTTCTAAATTCCAATGAGTAGAGGCTCAACCTACTCAACATTTTCTCATAAGTCAAACGCCTCATCCCTGGAATCAACCAAGTGAACCTTCTCTGAACTGCTTCCAAAGCAAGTAGATCCTTTCGTAAATATGGAAACCAAAACCGCACGCAGTATTCCAGGTGTCGCCTCACCTATACCTTGTATAGCTGCAGCAAGACTTCTCTGCTTTTATACTCCTTCCCCTTCGCAATAAAGGCCAAGATACCATTCGCCTTCCTGATCACTTACTGTACCTGTATACTATCCTTTTGTGTTTTATGAACAAGTACCCCCAGGTACTGCTGTACTGCAGCACTTTGCAATTTTTCTCCATTTAAATAATAACTTGTTCCTTGATTTTTTTCTGCCAAAGTGCATGACCTCATACTTTCCAACATTATACTCCATCTGCCAAATTTTTGCCCACTAACTTAGCCTGTCTATGTCCTTTTGCAGATTTTTTGTGTCCTCCTCACACATTGCTTTTCCTCCCACCTTTGTATTATTTAAATGGAAAAAGATTGCAAAGTACAGTGGGACCCAGGGGTACTTGTGCATGAAACACAGAAGGATAGTAAAACAGGCGACCGATAGAATATGTTGGTTTAGCGTCAGTGTCCAAGTCGAATTTTTACCCCAATACATTCATCATCTCTATTTATTTTTATTATCGAGGTGTAACCATTGTGAGATAGAATCGAGAAAAATACTGAAGGATGTTCCGTTTTCCTTTTCTAAACAGGCCCGGCAACTGGCGAATTGAGGTGCAGTTTTACGAGTCACCAGCATCCCTCGCATCCGCGCAATTTGAGGTCAAGGAATTCGGTAACCTTGTTAACGTTAATATTTTGGGAGAGAAAAAAGTATGAATTATTTTCAGTTGTTTCTGCCAGGTCTTCAAGTTACGTTTGGGAGGTTCTTAAATCTCACGGTTTATTGGCCCTGAAATTCCGGTAGGATTATTCTTTTGGACAAACGTCTCCGACCCGAGAATTTTTACGAAATTACCTCGTGGTCCCGGAGGTACCTGCGATTCCAGTGGGGAAGCCTTCTCTTCCCGCACTGTGGAGTGCACTCCCGTCCTCTAGGTTCCAACGCAGAAGGTGTTGTCACGTGTGACTGCTCAACCAATCAGGTAAAGTATTCTCCATTAAGAGCAATGAGAACTCTGTATCTGCGAGTTCTCATTGCTATAAATGCGAATGAAAACAAACACATTAAACACAACATAAAAAATAATAAACACACCTCACATAATTAAAAGTAATTGAAATTAAAGTGAATAAATGTCTGAGAAAAAATACATATTTTTCCGATTATATTTTTAAGTTTTGTAATTAGGGATTAAAATAAACTTATCTTAGTGAATCGGGTTTTTAACAGAAAAATGTGTTTTTATATTTTATTTTTATGTTTTGTATATGTTTTAAAACTCTTACGCTGGTAAAAGTAGGCTATGTGCCTGCTTTTACCAGGCGCAAGTGTTTTCAGGACATTCGCTGCCCAAGGGATGGGCAAATACTGCAATCTCGCCCATACGAATGTCCTTCTCCCGGGGATGCATTGGATCTGTCAAGCCAGAACTTGACAGATCGGAAAAGCCGGTTTTCAGGGTTAGAAGCATCGCGCGCCAAAAAACGGCTTTTGCGATGCCTTCCTGCGTCCGTATACATGCCATACATAGAAACATAGAAACATAGAAAATAGGTGCAGGAGCAGGCCATTCAGCCCTTCTAGCCTGCACCGCCATTCAATGAGTTCATGGCTGAACATGAAACTTCAGTACCCACTTCCTGCTTTCACGCCATACCCCTTGATCCCCCGAGTAGTAAGGACTTCATCTAACTCCCTTTTGAATATATTTAGTGAATTGGCCTCAACTACTTCCTGTGGTAGAGAATTCCACAGGTTCACCACTCTCTGGGTGAAGAAGTTTCTCCTTATCTCGGTCCTAAATGGTTTACCCCTTATCCTGAGACTGTGACCCCTGGTTCTGGACTTCCCCAACATTGGGAACATTCTTCCTGCATCCAACCTGTCCAAACCCGTCAGAATTTTAAACGTTTCTATGAGGTCCCCTCTCACTCTTCTGAACTCCAGTGAATACAAGCCCAGTTGATTCAGTCTTTCTTGATAGGTCAGTCCCACCATCCCGGAAATCAGTCTGGTGAATCTTCGCTGCACTCCCTCAATAGCAAGAATGTCCTTCCTCAAGTTAGGAGACCAAAACTGTACACAATACTCCAGGTGTGGCCTCACCAAGGCCCTGTACAACTGTAGCAACACCTCCCTGCCCCTGTACTCAAATCCCCTCGCTATGAAGGCCAACATGCCATTTGCTTTCTTAACCGCCTGCTGTACCTGCATGCCAACCTTCAATGACTGATGTACCATGACACCCAGGTCTCGTTGCACCTTCCCTTTTCCTAATCTGTCACCATTCAGATAATAGTCTGTCTCTCTGTTTTTACCACCAAAGTGGATAACCTCACATTTATCCACATTATACTTCATCTGCCACGCATATGCCCACTCACCTAACCTATCCAAGTCACTCTGTAGCCTCATAGCATCCTCCTCGCAGCTCACACTGCCACCCAACTTAGTGTCATCCGCAAATTTGGAGATACTACATTTAATCCCCTCGTCTAAATCATTAATGTACAATGTAAACAGCTGGGGCCCCAGCACAGAACCCTGCGGTACCCCACTAGTCACTGCCTGCCATTCCGAAAAGTACCCATTTACTCCTACTCTTTGCTTCCTGTCTGACAACTAGTTCTCAATCCACGTCAGCACACTACCCCCAATCCCATGTGCTTTAACTTTGCACATTAATCTCCTGTGTGGGACCTTGTCGAAAGCCTTCTGAAAGTCCAAATATACCACATCAACTGGTACTCCTTTGTCCACTTTACTGGAAACATCCTCAAAAAATTCCAGAAGATTTGTCAAGCATGATCTCCCTTTCACAAATCCATGCTGACTTGGACCTATCATGTCACCATTTTCCAAATGCGCTGCTATGACATCCTTAATAATTGATTCCATCATTTTACCCACTACTGAGGTCAGGCTGACCGGTCTATAATTCCCTGCTTTCTCTCTCCCTCCTTTTATAAAAAGTGGGGTTACATTGGCTACCCTCCACTCGATAGGAACTGGTCCAGAGTCAATGGAATGTTGGAAAATGACTGTCAATGCATCTGCTATTTCCAAGGCCACCTCCTTAAGTACTCTGGGATGCAGTCCATCAGGCCCTGGGGATTTATCGGCCTTCAATCCCATCAATTTCCCCAACACAATTTCCCGACTAATAAAGATTTCCCTCAGTTCCTCCTCCTTAATAGACCCTCTGACCACTTTTATATCCGGAAGGTTGTTTGTGGCCTCCTTAGTGAATACTGAACCAAAGTACTTGTTCAATTGGTCTGCCATTTCTTTGTTCCCCGTTATGACTTCCCCTGATTCTGACTGCAGGGGACCTACGTTTGTCTTTACTAACCTTTTTCTCTTTACATACCTATAGAAACTTTTGCAATCCGCCTTAATGTTCCCTGCAAGCTTCTTCTCGTACTCCATTTTCCCTGCCCGAATCAAACCCTTTGTCCTCCTCTGCTGAGTTCTAAATTTCTCCCAGTTCCCAGGTTCGCTGCTATTTCTGGCCAATTTGTATGCCATTTCCTTGGCTTTAATACTATCCCTGATTTCCCTAAATAGCCACGGTTGAGCCACCTTCCCTTTTTTATTTTTACGCCAGACAGGAATGTACAATTGTTGTAATTCATCCATGCGGTCTCTAAATGTCTGCCATTGCCCATCCACAGTCAACCCCTTAAGTATCATTAGCCAATCTATCTTAGCCAATTCATGCCTCATACCTTCAAAGTTACCCTTCTTTCAGTTCTGGACCATGGTTTCTGAATTAACTGTTTCATTCTCCATCCTAATGTAGAATTCCACCATATTATGGTCACTCTTCCCCAAGGGGCCTCGCACAACGAGATTGCTAATGAATCCTCTCTCATTACACAACACCCAGTCTAAGATGGCCTCCCCCCTAGTTGGTTCCTCGACATATTGGTCTAGAAAACCATCCCTTATGCATTCCAGGAAATCCTCCTCCACCGTATTGCTTCCAGTTTGGCTAGCCCAATCTATGTGCATATTAAAGTCACCCATTATAACTGCTGCACCTTTATTGCATGCACTCCTAATTTCCTGTTTGATGCCCTCCCCTACATCACTACTACTGTTTGGAGGTCTGTACACAACTCCCACTAACGATTTTTGCCCTTTAGTGTTCTGCAGCTCTACCCATATAGATTCCACATCATCCAAGCTAATGTCCTTCCGAACTATTGCATTAATCTCCTCTTTAACCAGCAATGCTACCCCACCTCCTTTTCCTTTTATTCTATCCTTCCTGAATGTTGAATACCCCTGGATGTTGAGTTCCCAGCCCTGATCATCCTGGAGCCACGTCTCCGTAATCCCAATCACATCATATTTGTTAACATCTATTTGCACAGTTAATTCATCCACCTTATTGCGGATACTCCTTGCATTAAGACACAAAGCCTTCAGGCTTGCTTTTTTAACACCCTTTGTCCTTCTAGAATTTTACTGTACAGTGGCCCTTTTTGTTCTTTGCCTTGGGTTTCTCTGCCCTCCACTTTTCCTCATCTCCTTTCTGTCTTTTGCTTTTGCCTCATTTTTGTCTCCCTCTGTCTCCCTGCATAGGTTCCCATCCCCCTGCAATATTAGTTTAACTCCTCCGGGGAGGCCGGCATTTTAGGGCCAATCCTCAGGTGCTTGATTGAGACGCAATTTTTCAAAGATGAATTTTCTATCCACAGTTCATGCAGGAAAGGGAGAGAATAATTCAAACCAAAAGTTGTCTTTCTGCCCCTATCCATGTATGGAGCTAATTTTCACTGTCATTGCTTGGGGAGTAAAGTACATATGGGGCTGAATTTTCACTTGTCCCACCGGGCACGAAATGCGTGGTATCAGAAGGGATTACCGTTTTATACCCAGCCATATTTTGGTCTTCATTGAAGTAAACGGAAATGACAATCGGGCGATTTGTGAAACAGACGGGCTATTCACTGCCGCTCATTTTCCGACTTGCCACAAAAGTGAAAAGGCAACCAGGCAGTGTATTGCCTACTGGTCATGAGGCCGGCTGATTTTCATTTCTGTTGAAAGCAATGGAACTTGCAATTGGCTGGGTTCCATCAATGGCGCGTGATCCACCATGCAATAAGGGTGGATCAATCTATATCTATCCATCTATCTGTCTAGCTATCTACGTATCTATTAATATCTATCGATATCTATCTAATATAATATTTATCTGACGAATATGATATAATTGGGATTACGGAGACATGGCTTCAGGATGACCAAGGCTGGGAACTCAACATCCAGGGGTATTCAATATTCAGGAAGGATAGACAGAAAGGAAAAGGAGGTGGGGTAGCATTGCTGTTTAAAGAGGAAATTAATGCAATAGTAAGGAAGGACATTAGTTTGGATAATGTGGAATCTGTATGGGTAGAGCTGCAGAATACCAAAGGGCAGAAAATGCTAGTGGAAGTTGTATATAGACCACCAAACAATAGTAGTGAGGTTAGGGACAGCATCAAACAAGAAATTAGGGATGCATGCAATAAAGGTACAGCAGTTATCATGGGTGACTTTAATCTGCATATTGATTGGGCGAACCAAACTTGTAGCAATATGGTGGAGGAGGATTTCCTGGAGTGTATTAGAGATGGTTTTCTCGACCGATATGTCAAGGAACCAACTAGAGGGCTGGCCATCCGAGACTGGGTGATGTGTAATGAGAAAGGACTAATTATGAATCTTGTTGTGCAAGGCACCTTGGGAAAGAGTGAACATAATATGGTAGAATTCATTATTAAGATGGAGAGTGACAAAGTTAATTCAGAGACTAGGGTCCTGAACTTAGGGAAAGGTAACTTCGATGGTATGAGTCGTGAATTGGCTAGAATAGACTGGCAAAGGATACTTAAAGGGTTCACGGTGGATCGGCAGTGGCAAACATATAAGGATCACATGGATGAACTTCAACAATTGTACATCCCGGTCTCGAGTAAAAATAAAACGGGGAAGTGGCTCAACCGTGGCTAATAAGGGAAATTTAGGATAGTGTTAAATCCAAGGAAGAGGCATATAAATTGGACAGAAAAAGCAGCAAACCTGAGTACTGGGAGAAATTTAGAATTCAGCAGAGGAGGACAAAGGGTCTAATTATGAGGTGGAAAATCGGGTATGAGAGGAAGCTTGCTGGGAACATAAAAACTGACTGCAAAAGCTTCCATAGATATATGAAGAGAAAAAGATTAGTGAAGACAAATGCAGGTCCCTTGCAGTCAGAATCAGGTGAATTTATAATGGGGAACAAAGAAATGGCAGACCAATTGAACAAATACTTTGGTTCTGTCTTCACGAAGGAAGACACAAATTACCGGAAATACTAGGGGACAGAGGGTCTAGGGAAAAGGAGGAACTGATGGAAATCCTTATTAATCAGGAAATTGTGTTAGGGAAATTGATGCCATTGAAGGCCGATAAATCCCCAGAGTCTGATAGTTTGCATCCCAGAGTATTTAAGGAAGTGGCCCTAGAAATAGGGGATGCAAAGCTAATCATTTTCCAGCAGTCTATCGACTCTGGATCAGTTCCTATGGACTGAAGGGTAGCTAATGTAACATCACTTTTTAAGAAAGGAGGGAGAGAGAAAATGGGGAATTATAGATCCGTGATGGGGAAAATGTTGGAATCAATTATTAAAGATGAAATAACAGCGTATTTGGAAAGCAGTGACAGTATCGGTCCAAGTCAGCATGAATTTATGAAAGGGAAATCATACTTGACAAATCTTCTAGAAATTTTTGAGGATGTAACTCGTAGAGTGGACAAGAGAGAACTAGTGGATGTGGTGTATCTGGACTTTCAAATGGCTTTTGACAAGGTCCCACACAAGAGATTGGTGTGCAAAATTAAAGATGTTATTGGAGGTAATGTATTGACGTGGATAGAAAACTGGTTGGCAGACAGGAAGCAGAGAGTTGGGATAAATGGGTCCTTTTCAGAATGGCAGACAGTGACTAGTGGGGTGCCGTAGGGCTCAGTGATGGGACCCCAGCTATTTACAATTTTAGTCAATGATTTAGATGAAGGAATTGAGTGTAATATCTCCAAGTTTGCAGATGACACTAAGCTGAGTGGCGGTGTGAGCTGTGAGGAGGATGCTAAGAGGCTGCAGGGTGACTTGGACAAGTTGGGTGAGTAGGCAAATGCATGGCAGATGCAGTATAATGTGGATAAATGTGAGGTTATCCACTTTGGTGGCAAAAACAGGAAGGCAGAATATTATCTGAATGGTGGAAGATTAGGAAAAGGGGAGGTGCAACGAGACCTGGGTGTCATGGTACATCAGTCATTGAAAGTTGGCATGCAGGTACAGCAGGCGGTGAAGAAGTTGGCCTTCATAGCGAGGGAATTTGAATATAGGAGCAGGGACGTCTTACTGCAGTTGTACAGGGTTTTGGTGAGGCCTCACCTGGAATATTGTGTTCAGTGTTGGTGTCCTAATCTGAGGAAGAACGTTCTTGCTATTGAGGGAGTGCAGCGAAGGTTCACCAGACTGATTCCCGGGATGGCAGGACTGACATATGAGGAAAGACTAGATCGACTGAGCCTTTATTCACTGGAGTTTAGAAGGATGAGAGGGGATCTCATAGAAACATATACAATTCTGATGGGACTGGACAGGTTAGGTGCAGGAAGAATGTTCCCGATGTTGGGGAAGTCCAGAACCAGGGGACACAGTCTAAGGATAAGGTGTAAGTCATTTAGGACTGAGATGAGGGGAAACTTCTTCACTCAGCGAGTGGTTAACCTGTGAAATTCCCTACCGCAGAGAGTTGTTGATGCCAGTCCATTAGATATATTCAAGACAGAGTTACGGCTAAAGGGATCAAGGGGTATGGAGAGAAAGCAGGGAAGGGGTACTGAGGTGATGATCGGCCAAGATCTTATTGAATGGTGTTGCAGGCTCGAAGGGCTGAATGACCTACTCCTGCGCCTATCTTCTATGTTTCTATCTATCTATCTATCTATCTATCTATCTATCTATCTATCTATCTATCTATCTAGCTATCGAATATCTATGTGTGTATATATCTATCGATCTATTTCTCTATCTATTTATTTCTGTTTGTCTGTCGATCTGTTTGTCTATCTATTTATCTATCTGTTTGTCTATCTATCTCTCTATCTATCTCTCTCTATCAATCTATCTCTGTTCATCTGTCCATCCATCCATCATTTGTTTTAAGCTAATGATGTGTGCCATATTAGGAAATAGTTGATTAAGGCATTGGCATCCCGTTTTTTCTATTTTGTATCTGTCGGGAAACGCAGCACATGGTGGGGTCATTTTACTGTAGCCAATGGTGTTCAACGGGCTCTCTCAAATTGATTGCCTATTATAGACCTCGCCCAGCTTTCTCTTCCATTGACTGCAATGGAAAGGAAAATCAGGCAATGCGTATAATGGACAGCCAGATCTATATCGCTGGAGGTCACAATTATCCCAACTGTCTGTTCAAGTGCGGGGTAATATTATTTCAAATCTATGAATGCCTTCGTTAAAATAGAAAGTCAATATTAGCATGTTAAATCCTTACAATATCACCATATATTGCAGATAATTTAAAACTTTTTGGAGATAATTTCAACTGTCAGCGATAGTGTAAAACACGCGATAAATCCAGGGAGCTTTGTAACCAGCGACCGATCCAATTTCGCCTGTTTTAAACTGTGGCCAAAAGTTAAAATTACCTCCTGGTTAATATTCCAACTGTAGAATCTAAGCTTTACACATTTTCTTGATTATTCAAATAAGGCTGCTAGACTTTAAGCATTGTATTTTCCATTAAGTATCAATACTATGATTTAGTTTGGTTATATTTGATTAAATCATGTTTCAAAGTTCTCCCTAGTTTCAAGGTCGAGGTGAAGTCACAGGAAATGTTTTATCTGATTACAAGCGACGAATTCAAATTCAAAATCTTGGCAGAGTGAGTAAAATATTGTTATCTGATATAATGCCACCATTGCTTTTGCACTCTGTATTAACATCGGTTACGGGAAAGAAAATTGTGCAGTATCTATAATGGGCGTCCAACTTTCAGATCACAACCAGATTTTACACACAGATGTCTAGTTGGAAGTCTGTTTGAGATGAGATTTCTCAGGATGTGAGCGATACTGGTAAGGCAGCAATGAGTGCCTCTCCCTAATTGTCTTGAGAAGACGCACATGGGCTCTCTTCTTAAACTGCTGTCTTCTCGTCTGCTGATGGCCCGCTCACAATGGTGTTCGGGGGAAACTTCAAGGTTTAGACACAGCGATGATCAACGAATTCAGCCAATGTTCCAAATCCATTTGCCCCGACCCGGCAGAGATTCACGAACTCAGCACGGGCGAGGGACCAGAACTGTAAACTTGCTGGGTTATGTTGCTTTGCTCGGCAATTTTTGGAACAATCGCAGTATATTTGATGGCATGTGTGTTAACCTGTTGATTATTTGTTGCAGGCACACTTACGGCAAAGCTGTGGAAGGGATGGCATACGTGAGATTCGGAATTGTTGAGGGAACAAACCATTCCTACATACATGGACTGGAGCAACAACTGCCGGTGAGCATATCCCCGCTGCCCACCTTGATAAACTGCCACTGAGAGGCAGTCGGTACGGTACAAGAGGTGCTAATATGTTATTTTACAAATCAATTAAGAAAGGCGTTGTCATCAAGTTATGTAACACTGGAATTTCATCTCACATCGCCCATTTACCATCCAGTTACCGTCCTGGTACCAACCGTTTTCATAAAAAATTGCAAAATACCGCCCCGGTACCGCCTATTTCAGCTCTCGATTAGCGCCAGCGGTAATTTAGACTGACCACTACCGCCAGCGTGCTGCAAATCTCCCGCCCACTTTGGTCATCCAGAAATCTCGGAAACTTCACTCCCAGCGCGAAATTCCACGAAAATATTTTTTTTAAAAGGCCCACTTCCGCCCGTTATCACTGCGCTGGAAACCGTCCATTTCTGAAGTACTTACCTGAATTGGGCCCAGCGTTATGGCTACCTCCATTTTGTTTTCTGTTTGAGAGTTGTCCTGAATATCGTGGATAGTGAAGAAAAGCAATTGTCCAGTACTATCCCTCCGACAGTGCAGTGCTCCCTCAGTGCTGCCCCTCCGACCATGCAGCGCTTCCTCAGTACTGCCCCTCTAACAGCGCATTTCAGTACTGCCCCTCTGACAATGCAGTGCTCCCTCAGTGCTGCCCCTCTAACAGTACAGTTCAGTACTGCCCCTGTGACAGTGCAGGATTCCCTCAGTACTGTCCCTCTAACAGTGCAGTTCAGTACTGCCCCTGTGACAGTGCAGGATTCCCTCAGTACTGTCCCTCTAACAGTGCAGTTCAGTACTGCCCCTCCGATAGTGCAATGTTCCCTCAGTACTGCCCCTCCGACAGTGCAGTGCTCCCTCAGTACTGCCCCTCCGACAGTGCAGCGCTCCCGCAGTACTGCCCTTCTGACAGTGCAGCATTCCCTCACTACTGCCCGTCCGACAGTGCAGCACTCCCGCAGTACTGCCCTTCTGACAGTGCAGCATTCCCTCAGTACTGTCCCTCTAACAGTGCAGTTCAGTACTGCCCCTCTGACAGTGCAGTGTTCCCTCAGTACTGCCCCCCCGACAGGGCAGCGCTCCCTCAGTACTGCTTTTCCGACAGTGCAGCGCTCCCTCAGTACTGCTTTTCCGACAGTGCAGCGCTCCCTCAGTACTGCACCTCTGACAGTGCAGTTCAGTGCTGCCATCTGACAGTGCAACACTCCCTCAGTACTGCACCTCCGACAGTGCAGTTCTCCCTTGGTACTGCCCCTCCGACAGTGCAGCATTCCCTCAGTAGTACCCCACTGACAGAGCAGCGCTCCCTCAGTACTGCTCCTTTAACAGTGCAGCCATCCCTCAGTACTGCCCCTCCGATAGTGCAGCCTTCCCTCAGTACTGCCCCTCTGACCGTGCAGCTCTCCCTCAGTATTGCCCCTCCAATAGTCTGGTAGTCCCTCGGTACTGCCCCTCCAACAGTGCAGCCACCCCTCAGTACTGCACCTCTTGACAGTGCAGTTCAGTACTGCCATCTGACAGTGCAGCCATCCCTCAGTACTGCACCTCCGACAGTGCAGTTCTCCCTTGGTACTGCCCCTCCGACAGTGCAGCTCTCCCTCAGTACTGCCCCTCCAACAGTGCAGCCACCCCTCAGTACTGCATCTCTGATAGTCCTTCTCTTCTCTGCGCATATGCAGGGTCACACTTGACCACAAAAACGCAGGAGAATGGCCGTGCATGCGCAGAGAAGCTTTTCTGGCCATTTTGGATAGTGGTTCTGCTTTCCTTTGTACAGGTAAGCTGATCACCGACTTTTGTCCCGGTTTGGTTGCCCGCTGCACTTCGCTACTGCACTGCTTCGCCGCTGGCGACATGGATGACCCTAAAGCCTCGGGACCGAGCACCAGCGGTATTCCAGCTGTTAAAAAGATGCAACCGTTGGAATACCACTAAGGATCGGGCGGGGGCGATCCACTTGCAAAGTCTAGCCCATGGAGTTAAAATCATTTGCAGATAAAGAACAATTAACACCATTGTTGTAATACAAGGTGTGGGAGCTAATGTCCGTGTTACCCGAATACCTCACTGTGCGCTCTGCGCAGTCTGTGAGATCAGCTGGGCTACAAGTTCAAGCAGCTTTCTGCTGAGCCCAGGCTGTAAATTGGGTAATAGATCAAAGCCGAGGATGTCCTCACAGGAAGGTAGATACCAGAAGGTGTGAGAGTCAGTTAGCCATATCATCAAATGTGTCAATTTGGTCACCTGTGATAGTAATTAAATTGACGCCAAGAATTGATTGCAGCAATAAAGCAATTCGGAGAGTTGAGTGCCTGGTTGTTTAGTTTCCATTGTATTAGTATTAGCATTAGTATGTATCCTTTGATGTGCCATGGTTTATTGATAGTAGTAATGGAAAGTAGTGATCAAAGGCAAAAATAATTGTAAGAAATGTAAGTGAACATCATCATCATAGACAGTCCCTTGTACCGAGGATGGCTTGCTTCCACGCCAAAAAGGGATGAGTTCACAGGTGTTTCAATGAGGGACCTGATATTCTAGGTCCCGAACTGCATGTTGAAGGGTGGAAGATGCCTGTGCATGGATTTTTTTTATTGTGTGGTGATAGTTGCACACCAGCCACCACACGGCCTTGAGCGAGCTAGGTCTTGGTCCAGTGGGAAGGATTAACCAGGCTGACTGGAGACCAGCTCTGCTGCACGGATCGAGTGCGCCCACATATCACAGTGTGGGCTGGCCCGTGCTGCCCCTGGGCCCTCGCCTCTTCTGAGCCCCGAACTCACGCCTCTCCTGGGCCCCAATCACTTTGCTCCACGATCACTCGCCGCTCCTATGCTCCAACCTCGCTGCTCCTGCTGTACTGCCCACGCTCCAATCACCGACGTGGGCCTTGATGACATCCAATCCAGTTGCCCTCTTCACTGCCATCACCCTCCTGCACCAGCTCGCACTGTATCTTGCAGTGGTAAGACGCCACACTGCTCCAGGCCGCTGCTTGCCGCTCCTTTTATGTAAGTGAACACTGTTTTAGCAGCGCACACTGGAATCAGATTGTGTGCCTCAAAAGCAACAGTATACGCTGGTTTTGTGAAGTGTGTGACTCAGCAGCTCTCATACTTGAATGGTGTAGTATGGAAAAGACTCGAACTCTCATACTGGTTGTGCAGAGTATGAAGTTTCAATAAAGACTTGATCCTGCATTACCACCAATGAGTGTAATCTGACGTTTAAAGCAACAAAACGAAAAAAGAACAAGAAAGCATTGCAACACAAGGGTAGAGATGATAATACTGACAGGATTATGGTTAACGGACATAACCCTGGGCAGAAAAATCCCCTTTTGTGTCTGTAGCCCATATTGCGCAAAATGTATGGCTTCCCAGCCCCCAACTTTCAAACCACTAATTTTAAACATGGTGTGTCATTTTAAATCAGGCACATGTCTGGAGCGGAGGAGCATAATGTTGACATAAAGGAAAGGAAGTAAGGAAAATAGAATAAAGAAAGACTTGCATTTATATAGCGCCTTTCACGTCCACAAACATCCCAAAACACTTTACAGACAATGAAGTACTTTTGGATTGTAGTCACTGTTGTAATGTGGGAACTGAGGCAGCCAATTTTCCCACAAACAGCAATGTGATAATGACCAGATAATCTTTGTTTAGTGATGATGATTGAGGGATAAATATTCAGAGTGACTATTTGTACTAGTTTACTGTGCGTCCTTCTGCACATGCACGCGTTGAACTCCACCCGCTTTTTGAGCATGGGCCCTCGACTCGGTTGCGCATGTGCAGTGCAATGTATGAGGAAGCCAGAAGTCAGAAGTGCGAGTCATGAGCCGCCTAGAGCTGGAGCTGGATTTGCTGCTAGCTTTTGCATTATTGGGAACGTTTTTGCGGATTTTGCTCAGAGAGAAAACATCGGAGGTAGTGGGAGAGAGTGAGAGCCAGACTTGTGGGGGAGCCGAGAGAGAGAGTTGGGGGGGCAGAGAGAGATGGGTGGGGAGAGAGAGAGAGACCAGGGGGAGGAGGCAGGTAGAGAGAGACGGGGGAGGGGGGAGAGATTGAGAGAGAGAGAGAGAGAGAGAGAGATGGGGAGGGGGGAGGAGGGAGGAGGGAGGACAGAGAAAGAGAGAGACAGTGGAGGGGGGTGGGATAGAGAGAGATGGGGGAGAGAGAGAGAGAGAGAGAGATGGCGGGTTAGACAGAGAGAGATGGTGGGAGAGAGAGAGATGGGGGAGAGAAAGGTTGGCATGCAGGTGCAGCAGGCGGTTAAGAAAGCAAATGGCATGTTGGCCTTCATAGCAAGGGGATTTGAGTACAGGGGCAGGGAGGTGTTGCTACAGTTGTACAGGGCATTGGTGAGGCCACACCTGGAGTATTGTGTACAGTTTTGGTCTCCTAACCTGAGGAAGGACATTCTTGCTATTGAGGGAGTGCAGCGAAGGTTCACCAGACTGATTCCCGGGATGGCGGGACTGACCTATCAAGAAAGACTGGATCAACTGGGCTTGTATTCACTGGAGTTCAGAAGAATGAGAGGGGACCTCATAGAAACATATAAAATTCTGACGGGGTTAGACAGGTTAGATGCAGGAAGAATGTTCCCAATGTTGGGGAAGTCCAGAACCAGGGGTCACAGTCTAAGGATAAGGGGTAAGCCATTTAGGACCGAGATGCGGAGGAACTTCTTCACCCAGAGAGTGGTGAACCTGTGGAATTCTCTACCACAGAAAGTTGTTGAGGCCAATTCACTAAATATATTCAAAAAGGAGTTAGATGAGGTCCTTACTGCTAGGGGGATCAAGGGGTATGGCGAGAAAGCAGGAATGGGGTACTGAAGTTGAATGTTCAGCCATGAACTCATTGAATGGCGGTGCAGGCTAGAAGGGCCGAATGGCCTACTCCTGCACCTATTTTCTATGTTTCTATGTTTCTATGTTTCTATGTTAGACGGGAGGATGAGAGTGGGACAGAGAGCGCATTTGGGGGGGGGAGCGAGAGTGAGAAAGATGGTGGGGAGAGAGAGAGAGATATGGGTAACGAGAGAAAGAGAGAGGGGGAGAGAGAGAGATGGGGAGAGAGAAAGACATGGGTGGGGGGTGGTGTTGGAGAGAGACAGATGAGGGGAGAGAGAGCTCAGTGTGTGTGTGACAAGGGACATCATTGGAGTGGATGACATCCGGCAGTCACGGCACTGTCACTATTGACGACATACCCAATAAACCTGTTAACAATCTGTGACCCACACACAATGTCCCATCTATGGCAGTGTGGTAAGGTCAGGAACTTGGGCTGGGGAGGCATCAACCTTGGCTGGGATGGGGTCAGGAACTTGTGGTGGGATGGGTTCAGCATCTTGGGCTGAGTGAGTCAGACATTTCTGCTGGGGATGCATGAACTTGGGCTGGGGGTGTGTGGGGTTAATGTCAAGAACTTGGGCTGGAATGGGATCAGGAACTTGTGTTGGGATTGGGGAGCTCCAATCTCTCTGGGGTCTGAAGTCAGAATGGCTCGAATTACACTTTGCAATGTCACTCAGCACTTGGGCTGGGTGATTCCAATTACACATTCCAGAGAAACTTCTGGGTGTGGCTTATCCAATCAGCAATCAGGCTATGTGATAATGGAGAGCCAATCAGAGCATTTTTCTAGTGCAAATAGCTCTCACCATAAATATTGGCCAGGAGACCGGGGATGCCTCGCCTGATTTTCTTCTAAATAGCACCGTATGGTCTTTTATGTCCACCTGAGAGAGCATCTTCGGTTTAACGTCTCACCCAAAAGACAACACCTCTGACAGTGCAGCATTCCCTCAGCACTGCACTGGAGTGTCAGCCTAGATTTTGCGCTCAAGTCCCTGGAGTGGCACTTGAACCCACAATCTTCTGACTCAGAAGCGAGTGTGCTACCCACTGAGCCATGGCTAAATGACTAAATGTCAGTTAGTAAGGGCAATTTAAATTGTTCCTTGGTGCTATCACAATTGGGCAAAAGCGAATCGGTAGCCTGCTTTATACTCTGCCTGATTTTCTTTTTCATTGAATTCAATGGAGATGCAAATCGGCCGGGGTGTAATGGGTGTCGCGCATTTTGCACTAGTGCTCATGACCAATTTGACTCCAATGCATTTGTTGGAGATTCCTTCTTCGACTATTTTACCGGGTATTAACCCAGTTACCTTACGGATTTCTGCAATGGAATCTGACAGGGGAGGGTCCGGTACCATTGCTGAACAACATTATCCAAAATTATTTGATCAGCTATTTTAACAAGTCCTTCAAGCATTCATTTTATGCAGTTTAGCTTCACGACCACAGTTAAATACAGAATCATAAGATCTGTGATATGTTGAGGGTAAAGTCTTAAAATGTAAATATGAGGGATGGAGCAAGGAGGAAACATTGAGTGAAAATAAAGGCACTGAATCGGAATCGGATAATATGCACATTTATTATCAATTATAGGTCAAGCGGGGAGTGGTGACATCTTCCCTAACAACCCAAAAGCTATTGGAAAAAATCAGTCCTTTGAATAGTATGAATGATCTTGTGGGACACCATCTCTATATGGCGGTAACTGTTTTTGAAACATCCAGTAAGTGAATCATATATCTTGTTATACATGTTTATAATAGTTGTTCTCAGGCTGTGGGCAAAGCTATCAAGGGCACATTCATTATCCTCCCATAATTGTCCCGAAAATCTGCTGGTGAGTCGCCTTCAGTCCTTGTGCACTGGGTGATCCTACCCTTCTGTCATTTTGGAACTTACCTGAGCTACAAGAGCAGGTCAGAGGCGGTGCGTGTCTCATCTTCTGACTCCCCAAAGCCTTTCCACCATCTCCAAGGCACAAATCAGGAGTGTGATGGAATACTCCCCACTTGCCTGGGATGAGTGCAGTTCCAACAACACTCAAAGAATTGGACACCATTCAGGTCAAAGCAGCCAGCTTGATTGGCACCCCATCCACCACCTTCAGCATTCACTCCTTCCACCACCGGCGCACCGTGGCTGCAGTGTGTACCATCTACAAGATGCACTGCAGCAACTCGCCAAGGATTCTTCGGCAGCACCTCTCAAACTTGTGACCTCTACGAGCTAGAAGGACAAGGGCAGCAGGCGCATGGGAACATCATCACCTCCACTTTCCCCTCCAAGTCACAAACCATCCTGACTTGGAAATATATCGGCCGTTCCTTCAGCGTCGCTGGGTCAAAATCCTGGAGCTCCCTTCCTAACAGCACTGTAGGAGCACCTTCACCATACGGACTGCAGCGGTTCAAGAAGGTGGCTCACCACCACCTTCTCAAGGGCAATTAAGGATGGGCCATAAATGCCGGCCTTGCCAGCGATGCCCACATCCCAGGAATAAATAAAAACAAAACTAATAAGAGTGATATAGGTCTACGTAAGAATGGTGTGGGGCTTGAAGGGGATCTTGAACTTGTTTAGTTCAATGTTGTATTTACATTTATGCTTCTTAGAGCAGCCTGGAAGTTACTGTTTACAGCATTGTTACATGAGACCAGATGGTTACAGATGCCGTTGTAGCTGGGGAATTTAGTATGAATGCACTGTTCATGAAACAATAACACACGTTGCAATTCTCAGGCTACCGTATATTAACATTGTTAATAGTATTAAGTTCAGCAAATGCTTTCCTTCATTGATTTCTTGTCATTTTTGAAGCAAAAAATTCGGTCTACTCCTCAGGGATTTCATGATGCTGATAGGTGGCATCCAATGGCATATATATATAAAAAATATAATATAGAGATGTCAAATTAATTATCGTCAGGGCATTAATTATAATTTCCATTAAAAGTTATTCACGTAGAGTTTGAAAAGACATAAAATTAATACAATTAATTATAATTAAATAAAATGCAATAACAATAAATACAATAAAATTAAATAAGAACAAAAGTTTAAGAAAATATAAAATAAATACAAACTTATGTTTTCCTATAGGTGGTGAAATGGAGGAAGTAGAACTCAGAAACATCAAGTTTGTTTCCTCGCCCTATGTGATCGATTTATCAAAGACAAAAGGCTACTTCATACCCAGAGTTCCATTTAGTGTACTGGTGAGTGTCATTGCAGTGGGTTGAAACAATGGGCCGAAAATTCCGGCCTCGCCGGGTGAGTATGATGTGAGCACGGACCCGGCGAGGCCTCGCAAAAGCCGGTTCTGGGGGCGTGATGCTCATGCACAGAAAACCGGCTTTTCCAATCTGTCAAGATTTCTCTATACAGATCCTCCCCAACTCCAGGAGAAGAACATCCGCGCAGGAGAGATCGCGCTATTTGTCCAACTCATGCCAGTGAATGTCCTTCAAGCTTTTACGCCTGGTAAAAGCAGGTGCACAGCTTACTTTTACTAGCGTAACACTTTGAAAACATAGAAAAATAAAATTCAATTTTTATATTAAAAACCCTGTCCATTAAGTTAAGTTTATTTTAACACGATTAAATCATGTTAAAAAAAATTCCAAAAAATATATTTTTTTCTCTAAAACATTTAATTACATTTCATTTCAATTAACTTTAAATATGTGAAGTATTTTATTTATTTATTATGCTGTGTTTCGGTGTTTATGGGTTTTTTCTCATTGATAGTAATGGGAACTCTTACAAACAGAGTTGCCTTTGTTATCAATGAGAATACTGCATAGGGATTGGTGGCCCAGGCCCATGTGACTCCAGCATGTACGTATGTACCTGAAAGACATCTCAACATGCGCTGCGCAATCTAGGCCTCCGACCGGGATCGTATGTTCCTTCGGGACGACCAGGTACTTTCATAGATTTTTTTCGGGTCGGAGGCGTTCCTACAATTCTCCCCCCAATATGTGATCCGCTCGGCGAAATATACTCAATGACTGAGCCTCCACAGCCCTCTGGGGTAGAGAATTACAAAGATTCACCACCCTCTGATTGAAGAGATTTCTCCTCATCTCAGTCCTAAATGACTGACCCCTTATTCTGAGACTGTGACCCCTGGTTCTAGACTCCCCAGCCAGGGAAAACATCTTCCCTGCATCCACCCTGTCAAGCCCTGTAAGAATTGTGTATGTTTTAATTAGATCACTTCTAATGTGTGCAAAGAGGCTTCAAGGATATATATACAGGCTAAGTGAATGCGCAAGAACATGGCAAATGGAATATAATGTGGAGAAATGTGAAGTTATCCACTTTGGTAGGAAAATTAGAAAAGCAGAGTATTTTATAAATGGTGAGAGATTGGAAAATGTTGGTGTACAGAGGGAACTGGGTGTCCTTGTACAGGAATCATTGAAAGTTAACATGCAGGTACAGCAAGAATTAAAAAAGCAGATGGTATGTTGGCCTTTATTACAAGAGGATTTGAGTACAAGTGTAAATACATCTTATTGTAATCATATAGGTCCCTGATGAGACCACACCTGGAGTATTGTGTACAGTTTTGGTCCCCTTACCGAAGGAAAAATTATACTTGCCACAGAGGGAGTGCAATGAAGGTTCATCAGACTGATTCCTGGGATGGGGGACTGTCCTATGAAGAGAGATTGAGTAGACTAGGCCTATATTCTCTGGAGTTTAGAATAATGAGAAGTGATCTAATTGAAACATACACAATTCCTACAGGGCTTGGCAGGGAGGATGTTTCCCCTGGCTGAGGAGTCTAGAACCAGGGGTCACAGTCTCAGAATAAGGGGTCGGCCATTTAGGACTGAGATGAGGAGAAATCTCTTCACTCAGAGAGTGATAAATCTTTTGAATTCTGTACCCCAGAGGGCTGTGGAGGCTCAGTCATTGAGTATATTCAAGACAGAGATTGATAGATTTGTGGATATTAAGGGAATCAAGGGATCTGGGGATCAGGCAGGAAAGTGGAGTTGAGGTAGAAGATCAACCATGATCCCATTGAATGGCGGAGTAGGCTAAATGGGCCAAATGGCCTAATCCTGCTCCTATTTAAGAACATAAGAAGTAGAAGCAGGAGTAGGCCATGTAGCCTCTCGAGCCTGCTCCGCCATTCAATAAGATCATGGCTGATCTGATCATGGACGCAGCTCCACTTCCCTGCCCGCTCCCCATAATCCCTTCCCGCTCAAAAATCTGTTTAACTCTTCCTTAAATTTCTTATGTTCTTACATAACTCTTTGTAAATTTTTGCATTTTGTGGTCAGCAAGGTGAGGGATAGCAATGGGGAAACTATGCATTGTCCAATTACGAGCCTCTATTGTCATCAAGGAACATTTCTATGGACAAGTAAAGCATGGACCACTACAGTTTGAATTCATTTCATCATTGCCCTAAAACTGCATATTAGCTTCCTCTTCAGAAGAGGAATCCCACCTGTTCACGTGTGACATTTCCATTTGCCAAGGATCGACTATATTGCATTCCTAAACAATATTGAAATTCAGTGCTGGTTTGTGCTGGATTACAAACAGACTTGTGTTGAAGAGCGATGCCCATTGTAAACTAGTGCCAGCATTGCAGGGCTGAATTTCTGCAGGGTTACTTGATCTAAATTTGGCAGTGGTTCAGCAGAAACCCGAGGAACTGGGTGCCATTTAAACCGTTTCTCCTGAATTACCAGCGAACATTTCAGTTGTGCATTTCGATTGGTCTGTTAAGATTAGACCAAAAAAGCAAAGGTCACTTCATTACTTGATAGACGCAACTGCTGCCAATGGCATAAAGTTGTTGCACATGTGCAGTTCCAATGGTCTCTTGGTTGTTTCTGCCGGACTTTCATAGTCACCAGTCATTTTGATAGAAGAGAAATTGTGTTAGCTTTGCCGGTCACTAGAATAATTCACAGCCCTGCTTCTCAAATGTGGCTACAGTCCCCAAAGGTTTAGGAAAGGACAGTAACTGCTCATAAACTCCTTATGCATGTAAAATGCTAATGACCTCGACTCGATGTAAATATTTGGATGGGAAGGCTTTACAGGTTTAATGGTGAAGTTGAGCAGGCACCCTGACTAGATGATAGGAAAGATCTTAAAAAAAGAGAAAAACACATAAAACCTGAGATGACGTTGATCCTGGAGCTCTCGGCTGAGAAATCATGAAGGGCTAAAAATTCAGTATAGCTCTGTTTCAGGTGGTGACACCGCCTGGTCGTTAACTTGAGCGTCGGGCGATGTTTACCGCCTCCAACCGGGATATTCATTGTTTGTGCCCCAAGAGGGGAGTGGAGCGCTAACTGAAGTGTTCCACAGTCCTTTTAGGGCACTAACAGGGCGGTAGCGAGGGAGGGCTACTGAAGTTGAGGCGCGAGGATACCGGTATCCTAGTGCCTAAAGAGCAGGCGAGATGGATTAGGCAAACACTGCAGGGAAATGGAAGAAAGGTCAGCAACAGTCTTGTAGAGGTCAGAAAGGTCAGTAACGGTAAAAAAAAGTGCAGCCTGAACACTGACCCAGTCAGTCCTTCAGATATCGCCCCGGGATGCTCTTTGCAGTGCCTGCTGTCCCTGTCGGGAGCAGAGCGGGCGCTACGGCAGGCCAGAGCAGTCAGTTTGGTGAACGCGGTGCTAAGAGGACATTGGCCGCATGTGATGTCACCAAATGGATGGGGCTAGAGTGCACAGCACGAAATGACAGCACTGCCGCGAAACCACCAATGAGGTGTTGGGCAGCCTGTCATAGCACGGCACTCGAGCGGTTGTTGCTTAACGGCCAGTTAGCGCTCCTCTCGGGGGTTAACAGGTGGCGGTAAGCTAATGAATTTCTCGTCCTTCGCTATTTTCAACGTGGAACTGTCTCTAATTCAAACAGGCAGTCGGGCAGAAAAGGTTGAGAGCATTATCCTGCTAGTGGCGTATTTATAAATCAAATTGCTAATAATAATAACGTTTATTTATATAGCGCCTTTAACGTAGTAAAACGTCCCAAGGTGCTTCACAACAGTGTTACAGACAAACAGATACATTTGACACCGAGCCACAGAAGAAATTAAGGCAGGTGATCAAAAGCTTGTTTAAAGAGGTAGGTTTTAAGGAGCGTCTTAAAGGAGGAGAGAGAGGTAGAGAGGCGGAGAGGTTTAGGGAGGGAGTTCCAGAGCTTAGGGCCCAGGCAGCTGAAAGCACATACATCGATGGTTGAGCAGTTATAATGAGGGATGTTCAAGAGGCTTTGAGGAGCGCAGACATTTTGTGAGGTTGTGAGGCTGAAAAAGATTACAGAGATGAGGAGGGGCGAGGCCATGGAGTGATTTGTAAACAAGGATGAGAATGTTGAAATCGAGGCATTGTTTAATCGGGAGTCAATGTAGGTCAGAAAGCACAGGGGTGATGGGTGATCGTGACTTAGTGCGGGTTAGTACACGGGCTCCTGAGTTTTGGATGGCTTCAAGTTTACGTCGTGTGGAATGCTGTGTGTTTTAAATTTTAATTTCTTTATAATAAAATTATTTTCAACAAGCGGAAAAAAAACCCCTGGAGTTGGCATTTACGCAGAGCTCCGTCTGTTGTGAACGTTATTTTTAAAATTTGGGATCAGACAGTTATGTATAGACGATTTCTGCACAGCTTCCGGTAGCTTCCGGTTCATTGGCAGGAGTCACTCCGTTTTTGGACATAGCTTTACAGATAAAAAAGTCAACCAATTTAAGCATTCCATGCAGAAAAAAAGGACATCATCAGATGTCAATGCAAGTATTACTTTGGTAGACAAAGTGCTTGTAGTTACGTTACAGAATTCTAATGGTAGAAAAGAATATGTCCCGGGGGAAGGGACCAAATCATAAAAAATAATCAGTAAAAACAGAAAATGCTGAAATACTCAGCGGGTCAGGCAGCATCTGTGGAGAGAGAAACAGAGTTAACCATTCGGGTCGGTCATCCTTCGTCAGAACCGGAAGAAGTTAGAGCTTTAACCGTTTATAAACAACAACAGAAAGCCAGCAAAAAAGGGGGGAAATAAAATAACAAAAAAAAGGAAAGCCTGTGATAGGGTGGAGGGCAGGGGCGATTAAATGACAAAATGCATGCTGGTGCAAGGTAAAATGCGATGGTATTGGGGGGAAAAAATAAAACAATGGATGGCTGTGTAAATGCTTGTAACAAAATCATTACCAGCTCCTGCTGTCCAAGAAAATGGGAGCAGTGATTGTGATCTAAAATTGTTAAACTCAGTGTTGAAGCTGGAAGGCTGTAAAGTGTCTAACTGAATGATGAGGTGCTGTTTTCTCGAGCCTGCATTGAGTTTCATTCACACAGCGTAGGCCGAGGACAGATAGGTCGCAGTGGGGCAGAGAATTAAAGTGGCAAGCGATCGGAAGCTCAGGGTCATGAATGCAGAATGAACGGTGGTGTTCACCCAATCTGTGTTTGGTCTCCCGATTGTGAGCAACGAATAGCGTATATTAAGTTGGAAGAAGTACAGTAAACCGCTGTTTCAACTGGAAGGAGTGTGTAGGGCCCTGGATGATGGGAAAGGAGGAGGTGAAAGGGCAGGTGCTGAAATGCCTGAGCCTGCCTGAAGAGGTGCCTTGGGAAGGAGGGAGGGTATTGGGGTGATGGAGGAGTGGAAGGGAATGGCAGAAATTGCATTTGGTTATGGCACCGTGCTGTAAATGCAATAAAAGAGGAAATAGTCTCATACCATTTTCTTTTCTGCATCAAATACCCGAGAGTTGAGTATATAATATTTGGCGGCAATTTAATCTGAACAGTAATCTTTTAAGAAAGAAGAAAGAAAGATTTGGATTGATATAGCGCCTTTCGAGGCCACTGGATGTCTCAAAGCACTTTACAGTCAATGAAGTAATTTTGGAGTGTAGTCACTGTTGTAATGTGGTAAACGCGGCAGCAAACTTTAGGCAAATTCCAGGAGGATTCCTTACATCAACCAACAAACATTTGCCGTGTTTCCTGATACAGGTAGCATTGTGAGAAGGGGAGTAACACAAATATAGCTCATTCAGAAATGTAAATTAACAGCTGCAAATGTTGCATACTGCTCGGTTCCAGAGTGTGGCATTAGCACAACTGAATCTCAGTAGATTGGAAATCGGGCTGGTTCCATTAGCGTGGTGAAGACAAACTCCTAAATTATTACATTTCTTCTTCTTGAATAACTGAACAACCGGCTATTATTTTACTCTGCAGGTCAGGGTAACTTATCCCGATGGATCTCCTGCCTCAGGTGTTCCTGTTAAGTTAGAAAGAGGACAAACACAAAATACACAGGAAACTGGCCACACCATTTTAACAGTACAATCCCCGACGGATACAGACACGTTAGAAATTCAGGTAAGAACAAACAGGTTGAAGATTTTTTTAGAATTTTAATTTTTTACAAAGCTTTCTTTTTTTGCAAATATGTTAGTACGCATTAGGAAAAAAGAAAGTAACTAACTTTGTATGGACAAAGTGCCACGATGAACAAAATTCAAAAGGAAGCATTGAATGCGCAAAGGACATTGTTCTTGATCACGAAGGCACAGTGTGAATTATACCCAGTCAAATACTTGTCTATGCAACAAGTCTCTTGTAGAATTTTGTAGCACATGCCATGGTGCAAGTCACTGAAGGATTAAGTTTACATTTTTCACACGATACCCGAGGTAGTACAATCAGAAATAATTACGGGCCCGTAGTTTGCGGTCTGTGGTGTAGCAAAGGCGTTCGCCGCTCGCCTCAAAGTAAGCTTCCCAGAAAGACCTCGCCATCGCTGTGGTGAGAAGTTCAGCTTCAGAACCCATAGAATAATAAAAATTTACAGCACAGAAGGTCTTGTATTCCACGGCCTTGGAATCCATACAGGGTGCTACAAAATCAGGGGAATCTGTTGGCACAGATGATACAATGGGTGGCATACCAGCCAAAAATAGTAAAGGAGAGAGACTCCTACTTTATATGGCCATTATTGATATTCTACAGTCCTACAGGTTCATCAAGAAGCTAGAACACTCTTGGAAAGCACTTGTCTATGATGGAGTACGTTTGCATTTCATTAATATTTATGACCAAAGAAGCAATAACTGAAAGGATGTAATTACTAAATGTACTTAACAGCAGAGACAAAGAGCTATCCAGCCTAATCCCACTTTCCAGCTCTAGGTTCGTAGCCCTGCAGGTTGCAGGCCTTCAAGTGCATATCCAAGTACTTTTTAAATGTGGTGAGGGTTTCTGCCACTACCACCCTTTCAGGCAGTGAGTTCCAGACCCCCATCACCCTCTGGGTGAAAATGTTTCTCCTCAAGTCCCTCTAAACCTCCTACCAATTACTTTAAATCTATGCCCATTGGTTATTGACCCCTCTGTTAAGGGGAATAGGTCCTTCCTATCCACTCTATCTAGGTCCCTCATAATTTTCCGATGTTCAGTTGAGAACAGTGCAAGTTAATGGGGATCCCCTAAGGTGGGCTGCTGTGACGTCAACAAGCTGTCTAAGCAGCCAATTAAAATACAGAATTCTCACAGACAGCGATCTAAGAAGTGAATAATTTCCTTTTATTCTAAGTTTAAAAAATGTTTTTATTGTAATGTATGAGCTGTTGCATTGTAGAGTGGCTTAGGCAGTCACATGATGTTCACAAGACTCAATAAAACCCCAGTCAGTGAAGTCTAAGTCATCCACAATGAGGTATTATGCAGCGGTGAGCCTAGTAGATGAACTGGTAATGTGTAGTGTGATTTTTAAACCTTTGTTAATAAACCAACTAGTTCTTAATAGCAATGTGTTGCTATGAATTCTTAAGCATAGAACCCATGAAGCAAATACATTACAGTTATAGAGAGCAAAACAAAGATTTTGGCTCTCATGTGGGGGGCATGGAAACCTGAAATAAAGATGAACATACTTTTAAAAGAAATAAAAGAATATTTAGAAAAGTTTCTTAAAAATTGTAATTTTTATTAAAATGGAAAAAATTGACTCTCCACAAAATTAAAGTTAGTTTTTCAGGCCAAATGTTTCTTTAGCAGTCCACACACTGTTACAACCCCAGTTACACCTAATCCAACAAGGTCTAACTTTTAATGGAATAAAAACAGAAAATGCTGGAAATACTCAGCGGGTCAGGCAGCATCTGTGGAGAGAGAAACAGGTCGATGACCCTTTATCAGAACTGGAAAAAGTTTGCGATGCAACAGGTTTTTAAGTAAGTGTAGGGGCAGGGAAAGTAGGGAGGCGAGGAAAGAACACAAGTGAAGGTCTGTAATAGGATGGAAGGCAGAAGAGATTAAGAGACAAAAGGTGCAACACAGAAGGAGATGGTAATGGGACAAGTTAAGAAACAAAAGATGAATCTAGATAGGGTGTAAATGGAAATATCATTAACAGCTGCCGTGGGAAAGAGAGAAAAAAAAAAGAAAAAAAATAGGAGCAGGGATTACAGTCTGAAATTGTTGGACTCGATGTTGAGTCCAGAAGGCTGTAAAGTGCCGAAATGACAGATAAGATGCAGTTCCTCGAACTTGCGTTGAGCTTCATTGCAACACAGTAAGAGGCCGAGGACGAAGAGATCAGAGTGGGAGTGGAGTGGAGAATTAAGGTAACAGGCGACCGGAAGCTCACAGTCACATTTACAGATTGAAAGGAGGTGCTCTGCAAAGTGGTCACCCCATCTACGTTTGGTCTCGCAGTGTAGAGGAGACCACATCATGAGCAGCGAACACAGTATACTTAATTGAAAGAAGGTCTAACTTTTAATGGGGTATTTAACAGCGATATTTCAGCGGCAAAGCCCAAGTTTCCATCAGTTTGCCTAATTTCCCTGATTGCCGGCTGTGGGTGAGGGGGAGGGGCAGGGTAGACAGTGTCGAAGCAGTGAATGATAGACCGCAAGTTCAGCATCTCTGCCGCAGGGTGTGCATGTGCTACATCCTGAAGTTGCAGTCACTTTCAAAGGGCTAATAGCAGCAGACTCTGACCATCGTTGTTATTACCCACCACAGATTCATGGCCAATAAGGTCAAATAAGATTTAGAACAGATGAAACACTTGAGAAATCGGTCTGTGACACCAAAGTTACAATCACAGCAAATTGCACCCAAGGTTAATTGGCACATGCTTAACAAAGCCGAGTTGGAGCATACGAGAACAAGCTTCTTGAGTTGCTTCCCTGCTCTTGTACCCCTACTTAGCACTCTAACTCTCTCTGACATGTGGACACGACACCAAATACCAGCTAATTCTAAATTTAGCAACCTTCAAAGTGTAGCCTTAGAATTGCATGTTGACGTATTATATAGGACAAACACTTAACCCCGTCTCAGGAAATTCAGTTGGAATTGAAATTAAGGTGTGATAAAGCAGCTGACCAACTTATAACACAATTGACTGAAATCCCTATGATATAGAAACGCTTTTAACCCACTTAATCCTCCCCTAAAATTGTATAGTCCGATATTTCAGCCCAATATTTTAGTGGTGGTATGTATGATTTGATTTTGATGCATGGCATGATTTCAAGGACTTTATGTATCGATTATTTACGGTAAAGATGCCTTTAAAAATGAAGGGGCAAACAGAATTCGATTTGACTATATTAAGTATTTTATCTTTGCAACAAAATCCGACAATACTCGAGAAGCTTGACATTAACCAGCACAGAACAGTCTGCTTGATCAGCACCCCATCCACCACTCTAAACATTCACTCGCGCTACGTGTCTTCTGTGTGCACCATCTACAAGATGCACTGCAGCAACTCACCAAGGCTTCTTCGATCACACCTCCCAAACCCATGACCTCTACCACCTAGAAGGACAAGGAGAGCAGGCGCATGGGAACACCATCACCTGCCAGTTCCCCTCCAAGTCATACGCACCATCCCAGACTGCATATATAATTACTGTTTCTTCATCGTTGCTGGGTCAAAAGCACCTTCACCACACAGACTGCAGCGGTTCAAGAAGAAGGCAGCTCACCATCACCTTCTCAAGGTCAACAAGGCATGGGCAATATGTGCCAGACTTGCCAGCAAGGACCCTAGCCCGAGAATGGAAAACATATCTGCCACATGCTATGATTTTTAGGGTTATATTTTGTTATCATTAATAGATACAATGCGCCTTAATCATTAGATTATTAGTGCTGCTAATTTAACACATTCTAGACTGGCCTTGCATGACCACTTTTGGTTCAATGTAATTTTGGGCGTAGGCCAAAGCAATGTAACTCGGGTATCGTGTCAATAAGCTGATTTTCCCCTGTGCATTCAAGCAAGACTTCTGGATTCACACCCAGCAGACAGTCTCATGGTACGTAACCTTCTGATAGTCTGTGGCATAACTCCACCCAGGTGGAGGGCTACATTTTAACGATGCACATGGGTATGGTAGCATAGTGGTTATGTTACTGGACTAGTAATCCAAAGGCCTGGAGTAATGATCCAGAGACATGAGTTCAAATCCCACCACGGCAGCTGGGGAATTTAAATATGGAATAAAAATCTACTATCAGTAATGGTGACCATGAAACTACCAGATTGTCGTAATAACCCATCTAGTTCACTAATGTCCTTTAAAGAAGGAAATCTGCCGTCCTTACCTGGTCTGGCCTATATGTGACTCGAGACCCAAGCAATGTAGTTGACTCTTAACTGGCCCCTGAAATGGCCTAGCAAGCCACTCAGTTGTCTCAAGAGCAATTAGGAATGGGCAATAAATGACTCCCACATCCAATGAACGAATAAAATAAATGTTGTACCTTGAATTTACTGGGAAATTCATAAAACGTTTTCAATGCAGGGAAGCAGAGCTCTGTGGATGCGTTGCTGATAGTCGGAATTCATAACACCTTCATAATACATCCCTATGCCTGGCATTTAAATAAAATTGATTATCCTACTAAGTAATAAAACGATAATGGATGATTAAATCCAGAAAGACGAATACAGTAGAAATATGTTAAGTGCCGTATATTCTAATTGCATGAAACATTCACAATACTTTGATCTTTAAGCGAATCCCTGAAAAGTTTGGTTCGTGAAAAGAAATGCCCATATATCTCATTGTATAAAAACAGTCAGGCGGAAAGGTCAAATAACATAAGAAATAGATGCAGGAATAGGATATTCGGTCCCTGGAGCCTGCTCTGCCATTCAACAAGATCATGGCTGGTCTTCTGCCTCAACTCCACTTTCCTGCACTATCCCCATATCCCTTAATATCCAAAAATCTATCGATCTCTTTGTTGAATATACTCAATGACTGAGCCTCCACAGCCCTCCATGGTAGAGAATTCCAAAGATTCATCACCCTCTGAGTGAAGAAATTTCTCCTCATCTCAGGCATAAATTGCCGTCCCCTTATTCTGAGACTGTGAGAACTGATTCGAGACTCCCCAGCTAGAGGAAGCATCCTCCCTTGCATCTACCCTGTCAAGCCCTGTAAGAATTCTGTATGTTTCAATGAAACCAGCTAAACTCTGGAGAATATAGGCCTAGTCTACTCAATCTCCCTCATAGGACAATAATGCCATCCCAGTAATCCGTCTGGTGAACCTTTGTTGCACTCCCTCTATGGAAAGTATATCCTTCCTTAGGTAAGGAGACCAAAACTGTGCACAATACTCTTGGTGTGCTCTCACCAGGGCCCTATTTAATTGCAGTTATATAACCACTTTTGAAATAAAGCTTGAATTAACCTGTTTATGTCTTCGTCTGCCAGGTGACAGCTGGGGATGGGACTGTTGGAAGAGAAATCAGTGAAGCAAAGAAAATTGTGCATCTCTACCAATCCAGGAGCAAGAGCTACCTCCATGTCAACGTAGCTCATAACGTCTATGATCCAGCGAGTTCATTTTCAGCAGATATTAAAGCTGTCACTCCTCCAGGCAGTGGAAATATCAAATACTATTATTATATGGTTAGTACACGATTATAACATGATTGCTTGGAAACTCAATTGATTATACATATATGAATGCATGATAATAGAGAGAATGTAGAAAGAACTCTCAATTTTTAATCCCAAAACGAATATCATCCAATTTGTTACATTTAAACTATATTGGCCCTGAATTTGTGGCCCCTATTGGTGCATGTGGGGTGCGTATCGCCTAAACCCGGAACTTGCCATCTGTCAAGAATCCCCTGGACAGATCGCACACATCTGGAAGTAAAGAGCCTCTGCAGGCAGAGCGTTGGGCTATTTGCCCAGCGAATGCCCTTGAAAATCTTACAATTGATAAAAGCAAGTGTAAGGCCTGCTTTTATCAGCGTAAGACTTTTAAAGGACAGAAAGCACAATTTTTTCAATAATTTAAATAAATCCTGTTAAATAAGGTAAGTTTATTTTTAGACCCATTAAAAGATGTAAATTTATTTTTCAAAAAATTTAATTTTTGTTTTAAGTAATTAATTAAATTCCATTTTGATTAATTTTAAATATGTGATTTAAAAAAGAATAATTTTACATGTTTGTCTGTTTTCTGGTGTATTCCCATTCATATTTATGGTGATTTCGGAATCACCACAAGTATGAATGGGAATACCCCTGCTTTGATTGGTTAGGTCAGTCCACATGATCTCAGGGACACGGACGAAACGCTTTAGTCCCTGGGCTATGTGGGCCTTCACACAGGCCCTCATGTGCAAGCTCAGGTAGATTCATAGATTCGTAGAAATTTTTCGGGTCGGAGGCATTCGCCCGCGGGAAGTTTCCGACTGCAGTTCCTGGGCCATTTACTTGGATTCATGTCGGCAAACACGGAAAGCACCACCGCACAAATGGCAACAGAATAAATGACCAGTTCAATTGTGTTGCTGGTTCTGATTGTAGGATTGATATTGGCTGGGCTACCAGGAGCGCTCTGATGCTCTTCTTCAAATTCTGCCTTGGGAACTTTTGCATCCACCTGAACTAGCACAGGGTCCCTCATGCAAAACTGGGCACCTCCTATAATACAACCCTTGGTCACCACTGCACTGAAGAGTCATCATAGATTATGTGCTCAAGTCCTGAGGTTTATCCTCTACATTTGAAAATGTAATATCGATAAATAAAACTGCCAAATAATATCAATTACTCTCGCTTATTCAATCCTACCAACAACAACAACTTTTATTTATATAGCACCTTTAATGTAGTGAAACATCCCAAAGCACATCACAGGAGTGTTATAAGACAAAACAGATAAATTTGACATCGAGCCCCACATAAGAAATGATGGCAGATGACTAAAAGCTTTGTTTAAAGAGGTAGGTTTTAAGGAGCATCTTAAAGGAGGAAAGAGGTTTCGGAAGGTAGTTACAGAACTCAGGGCCCAAGCAGCTGAATGCACGGCCACCGATAGTTGAGCAGTTATAATCAGAGGTGCTCAAGAGAGCAGAATTAGAGGAGCGCAGATACCTTGTGGGGCTGAAAGAGATTATAGAGATAGGGAGGGATGAGGCCATGGAGGGATTTGTAAACAAGGATGAGAATTATAAAATTGAGGCGTTGCTTAATCGGGAGCCCACGTAGATCAACGAACACAGGGGTGATGGGTGATCGGGACTTGGTGCGAGTTAGGACATGGGCTTCTGAGTTTTGGATGACCTCAAGTTTACGTAGTGTAGAATGTGGGAGGCCAGCCAGTGCATTGGAGTAGTCAAGTCTAGAGGTAACAAAAGCATGGATGAGGGCTTCAGCAGCAGGGTCGGAGACGGGCAATGCTGTGGAGGTGGAAATAGGCGGTTTTAGTTAAGCTGCGGATATGTGGCCAGAGGCTCATTTCAGGGTCAGATATGACACATAGGTTGTGAACAGTCTGGGAATCGAGTTATTTAATATATATTATTATAAATATAATTATAAATATAAATACCATGGGTTATTTAAATCAGTCCAATAAATGTCCCCCATTAATTCATGTAGTCCAATCACTAATTATTTAAGCTACATTGAACAAGTTCTCATTTCACTTAGCCAAGCTGAATTAGTTGAAGACTCAATAACAGTCAATGCAGTAAATGTCTCGATTTTCCCCTATCTTCAGCATTAACATCGGCTGGAGATCACAATAACTACCTTGGGCGACAAGTCTTTTAAATGACAAAATAGCCTTTGCTGCATGGCCGAAACTAGATTAGATCATATATTGTAAATGCCCACGATTTCGCCTCCTTTGACATAATGGTTAGACATTGGATTTATTTTCCATGAGGTCACCGTTACTGGCATGGCCCCTCCCATAGTGCCAAAAATCAAACCTTTGAACTTCATAAACCACACATAATCTCGGAGCCAAGAGTTGAAATCCCATCAAGACAGCTGGGGAATTTAAATTTAGTTAATTAAATAAATCTAGAATAAAAAGCTAGTGTCAGTAATGGTGACCAGGAAATGACCGGATTACGGTTAGAACCCACCTGGTTCATTAATGTTCTTTAGGGAAGGAAATCTGCCATCTTTACCTGGTCTGGCCTATACGTGATTCCAGATCTGCAGCAATGTGGTTGTCTCTTAATTGCCCTGTGAAATTGCCAAGCAAGCCAGTTAGGGATGGACAATAAATGCTGAGTTTTCCAGCATCGCCCACATTCCATCAATAAATGAAAACAAGCATTTTGTAGATGCTTATGTTACTCTGTATCATCATCATAGGCAGTCCCTCGGAATCGAGGAAGACTTGCTTCCACTCTTAAAATGAGACCTTAGGTGTCTGTGCAGTCCAATACGAGAACCATAGTCCCTATCAGAGGTGGGACAGATAGTCGTTGAGGGAAGAGGTGGGTGGGACTGGTTTGCCGCACGCTCTTTCCGCTGCCTGCGCTTGATTTCTGCATGCTCTTGGCGAAGAGACTTGAGGAACATTTTGTAGATGCTTGTGTTACTCTGTACATGTTTTGTGAGATTGTTGTTTCTGTACATGCTGACATTGGAGTCCCTGTTTCCGCAGATTATCAGCAAAGGCAAAGTGCTACAAATGGATAGAATTTTGAAAACGGAATACACAACACTGACTCTCCCACTGAGCATCGCTCTGGTACCAACATTCCGTCTTGTCCTCTACTATTACATAAATGTCAGAGGCAAAACAGAAATGGTGGCAAATTCGGCATGGATTGATGTTAAGGATGTTTGTGAAGGAAAGGTATGAAAGTTCATCTGCGTTTTCAGAATTTTATGGAAAGCTGGGACATTGAATAAACTTAAGACAGAATAGACAGTTTCTTAACCAATAAGGGAATAAGTGGTTATGGGAAGCGGGCGGGGAAGTGGAGCTGAGTGCATAATCGGACCAGGCAAGACCGTATTAAATGGTGGAGCAGGCTCGAGGGGTCGTATGGCCTACTCCTGCTCCTATTTCTTATGTTCTTATGTTCTTAATCTTGAATTATGCATTATAGTATCGACCAGGCTGGGGGAAAGGAACATTTTTACACCACTGATTTCGATAATCAATTAGGTCAGACAAAAGTGACTACCAGTGTTAATTACAAAATAAGCAGCTAGTTTCACAGATGTGCCCTGCATATCGGAATGTTTTGAAGCGAGATTAAGCTGTGGAGAAGCTTCCATTTGCGAAGAAGAAAGGCAAATATTTAAACAAATTAAATTGGGATAAGTAGAAACCGACACAGAATCACACCTGCCTACCTTATTCTGAAATATGAGATTGAGAAATGATCGCTGTGGATAGGCACAAGAACCAAAGGCGACGTAAGAAAAACGTTCTTTACGCAGCAAGTGGTTAGGATCTGGAATGCACTGCCTGAAAGGATGGTGGTGACAAACTCAATCTTATCTTTCAAAAGGAAGTTGGGTAAGTATCTGAAGGAAAAAGGTTGCAAGGCTACAGGAAAAGGGCAGGGAAGTGGGACTTGATGAGGATCGGCTTGGGCTCGATGGGCCGAATAGCGGCCTTCCATGCTGTGACCACAATGAATCTATGATTCCAGGCAGATATTATCTCTTTCTACCTGTTTGACTGGTGGAACATGTTAGCACTAAACCTCGCCTTCTGTTCAATGTGTGCCCTTGGAACACCGCCATCATCAATGGTTTCCATAGAGTCATAGGGCTAGACTTTACACTTTTGTGCAGACTGCCCAAAAATGGGTGGTAAATATGAGTTTTGAGATTGTCAGATTATCGCCCATTTTCAAAACCCGAACTTTCCATTTTTTTAAATGGCCGTTACCGCGAGCTATCTGAAATGGGCGTTAACGTAAAATTTGTTTGAACTTCTGCCATAAAATGTCGCCGTCCATAGCAATGGCATGACAACGCTCGTTTCCTGCGCTTCCGGAGATCAGGGGTCATCATTACATGCGCAGAAGAAGACAGAGAGAGGGAGCAGAGAGGAATTGAAAGCATGTGTCGGTGTGGTGTATGTGCTTGTTCGGCTGTTTTGGGAGGTAGGAGAGAGATTTTCGACCAGCAGAAAGAATTCTGAGCAAAAATTAACGTGTTCCCACCGAGATATTTGCGGAAATTTGGTTGTTACAATGGAAGGGATGGAGGAGGCGACCCAGCACGCTGTGGAGACTGACGCAGTGAGCTGGGAGAGGAACAATGGGGAGGATGAAAAAGAGCGAGGAGATTCTCGGACGAGGCAAATGCCTCCCTCATGCAGGAGGTTGAGTCACGCTGGGGTCAATTGATACAGGGAGGGCGTGTGAAGCCTACCCCAAAGGCCGACCACAGAATATGGGCCCAGATAGTCGAGGTGGTCTCATCGGCGACCAACAAGGTGCGTGAGGGCAACCAGTGCCGCAAACGATGGAATGACCCTGTCGGATCCGCCAGAGTAAGTATTACATTGAATTCCATGTACTTATATATTTAAATAATTTGATTTGTAAGTGTAATGAGCGATTAAAATGAGATGTAATGTCTTGCACTTGTACCGGGAATGTTGTACTCAAAGCCTGCATTCACGGTGTACATCTTTAGATAAAAAATGATAAGTTTCATAATAATCATGATTACATCTGTCGATTATGTTTTGTATCAGTCTCTGTGACAGTACCTAACAATGATATCATGCAATGATCTCATGCCATGTTGTGCTGTTCTAATCCTTTTACAGAAGAAGCTTTGCAAGAGTTGGGTCGAGCAGAGGCGAACAGGTGGGGTGCCACCAGTCATCAGCGAGCTGACAGACATCGAGGAGCGGGTACTGGCACTAGTGGTGATCCACCTCTGGTTGGCAGTTGCAGAACCTGATGTGATGCCATGTAAGTAAATTATACACCATTGCATGATGTAAAGTCAATAGATGCCACACCCACTCATATCCGACCAGTAATATATTATCGATGATTGATCAAAGTGTTCTCTAAATAATGATGGCCTGATGGGAATCACTGCAATGCAGAATTTGGTCATGGTCATGAAATTTGGTCATGGTCATGATGTCTGTGACGATTTTGAAAGTGGTGCTGCTTTTGTCGTGCATATGCTGTGTGTAGTGTGTGAACCTAGCACCCGCTTCTCCTTTAATAACCTCATTTGTGTTTTGCAGCTCAGCCAGCAGCGTGGCCCCAGCCAAGACCACAGAGTCCAGAAGCTGGGGACGTGGAGCCGGACTCACTGGACGAACGGACATCTGGTGCTGAGGAGCACCAATTCTCGCCCGTGGATTTGCTGGGTCCGTTCTCCACAGATGACAGTGCGGACTGTGAGGAGCCTGCATCGCCAGGCTCCATAACACATTCCACCCCAAGGCAACCTAGTGCTCCTGCGGCTATTCCCACCTCCACCATGGAGGTTCCAGGCCCAAACACCTCGCCACAGGGCACCCGAGGTGTCTCCAGGACAGCACCGAGCGGAAGATGGTTAGACGCGGCAGGTCTGCTCTACGAGCGGCAGATCGAGCAAGGACATGGTAGACTTGTCCAGGAGGAGTGTTGACAAAGGTCAGCAGATCCTACAGACTATCCAACAGCTGGCCAGCATGTCCGCCACCATGACGGAGTAGGTGCCATGGATAGTGGAGGCACTGGAGCTGATAGCCAGGAACACTGGTGGCAGAGGCCTCCCAGTGGTCCCAGAGCAGGGCACTGCACCCCAAGGTGCCGCACCCCCATTGCCAATGACACATGAGAGCCAGGAGGAAGATCCTGCTTCTGGCTCAGAGCACGTTCCCTCCTCGGGACCGTCCTCTCCCATATCCGTCCAACCACCGGTTCTGCCTTCATCCACCCCATGAAGCAGCACCTGAGGAGCTCCTCAGCCAGGCGGCTTGAAGTCAGGAGGGGAAGGGGAAGGGGTAGAGATGGGGAGAAGAAGGGTGGGGGGAAAGAAAGTGAGGTGCATGGCTGCAGGTGATGGCTTGGTAATATTTCCATGTTGTTGTAGTAATTTTATTGGGAGGGTTGGGGGAAGGGGGGAGGGGCTACCTTGTTAGTTTGCATTTGTGTTCTGCATTGCTGGAAATGTTGACCATTTGATTGATGTAAATGTGATACATTTGTTGTAGGGTGGGGTGCGGGTGGGGTGTTTTTTACAGTTATAATTATGATTTCCAAAATTTTCGGATTGAATGTTTTTTATTTAACATAACCTTATACCTTGTTGCGCATCTTCTCAGATAGCTGCACCATTACACGCTGGTGATTCCTTAACATGAAAGTGTTTCATTAAACTTAACTTGAATCAACTTAAACTTTAACTGTCACCAAGGTGATGCCCACCATTGATGTATGACCTGCGCACACACAGCAGTGTTGCAGCTTTGTAAATACCAACAACGTTATTTCAAGCAAAGCTCTCATTTATGAGCTCCTGACGTAAGAGTCTTGCAGCTATGATGCCACCACATGCCCTTTCCGATGGTCTAGAGGGGAGCGGGGGGCATGGTTTCAGCATCAGCCTGATTATCTGGGCCGATGTCAGCGTTTGCCTCCTCGTCCTCCTCTTCCTCTCTCTCCTGAGGTGGACCGTCAGTCCCTTCCAGCAATTCTTGTCCCCTCCTGATAGCCAAGTTGTGCAGCATGCAGCACACCACCACGAATTGAGTTACCTGCTCAGGGTGATATTGTAGCTCGCCTCCTGAATGCTCCAGGCATCTAAAGCACTGCTTAAGCACTCCAATGGTTTTCTCGACGACATTGTGTGTGGCTCGGTGGCTTTCGCTGTATCGCTTCTCGGCTTCTGTGTGGGTGTCACGCAGGGGGGTCATCAGCCAGGTGACGAGGCCATATCCTTTGTCACCAAGCATCCTGCATTGACCTTGTGGCTGACTGACAAACATGTCAGATACAGCGCTTCCACGCAGGATGTGAGCATCATGGATGCTGCCCGGAAATTTGGCATTCACTGCCATAATTATTTGCTGGTGGTCGACAACCAGTTGCACATTGAGGGAGTGGAATCCCTTTCACTTCCGAAAAACCTCTGCATCCTGAAAAGGTGCCCGCATCGCAATGTGCGTACAGTCTATTGCTCCCTGCACCTTGGAGAAGTTAGCAATTCGGTAGAATCCTAGAGCCCTCTCAGTCTGAGCCTCCCTGGTCATAGGGAAGCTGATAAAGTCCATCCTACGTGCGTAAAGGGCTTCAGTGACCTGTTGAATGCAGCAATGTGTGGCATGCTGAGATATAGTGCAAATGTCATATTCCATCAAATCGTGCATTTCACTACTGATATTCCACTCGGATTTTGTCCTTTAATCCAGATTACAATAAAAGATATGACCAAGCAGTATTATTCCCCAGCTGATACTGTTGACCTGTATATTGAAACTGAAGACAAAGGGAATGTGTATGTTGCCGTGGTCGATACAGCAATCTATATCCTCAACAACAAGAATAAACTTACGCCCAGCAAAGTAAGTGATTTACAGTGTGTGGTTTGTCGGGATTCGAAATCATTCTCTTTCAGTTTCTGTTTCAGAAAGCACTCTGGTTTAAGGAGAGCAACCTCAACCCTGCCTATGCCCATTTATAATACCCTGTACGGGGGCTAACAGGAAAGTGGTACAGTTTGCGGGTTTTGCCGCGTGGCCCTTTGCTCCAAGCTGTGCTCCCTTCTTTCTCAGAGCCGGCATCGAACACAAGGAGTGCGGTCAGACTGAGAGACCAACACTGCGGTATCGGGTAGAAACGGCCAGAAGCCAGAAGTTGGGGTGTCGAAATTCAGTCCCGCCATTTTTGAGGCGGTATCACTGCCCGACTGCTGATTTTACCGCCAGGCATTTGGTGCAGCCTCAAACAGCCAAATTCAGTTTTAACGCCCAAAAGATGAGAGAGCAGCGCTAAAAAGTGGTGTTGCGCACTCATCCTCAGGCGGGAGCTCAGGAGGCGCACTGAGATTCCCGACGGGAGCCTGCTGCCCTGCTCGGGAAAAAAAGGGAAGAAAAGAAAAAGAACTAAAATTTCTCCGATCCACACACACACACACTTCCCCACTCTTAAAACGAATGAAAATGTCTCGAAATAAATAAAGAGAGAAACTTATCTTCCTTTCTGGGTGATTCCACCACTTTTCTCAGGCTGTGAGAGCACCTACCGGTTCGGCATCCACACAAAGCTAATATCGCGATAGCGGTGGGTAGTGTTAGCCGGCGTCTCTGCCAAAGAGCCGACTGAATTTCAGCCAGGGTGTGGACGGTGCTCTACGACGACGGTCGGCCTTTTCCGCCCCTCTGCCGTCTACCGCCGGCGGTAAGAGGCGGCGTCCACAACCGAATTTCGACCCCCAGGGCGTTTGAAGACCCTTAGACCGTGTACGCTGGGAGGCATCACAGATGATTCAGTCTCCATGGGTCCTCCACATAGATGCCACAGCCATCATGGGCAGTGGGAGTGCTTCAGAAATCCCGGTTGTCTCCCTCGCCAGGCCACGGGAACTGACATGGCAACTTTATTCCTACAATTTTTACCCAATTGAGATCAACGTAACAGAATATTAATCAATGCAATACTGAAACATGAGGGTATCCCAAATAGGTGATTGAAATAATTATAGTAGTCAGATTGGTTTGGCGTTATCCTGGTAAACTGGAGCTGTGTCTCCAAATGAAACCAAATGTGTGTATCTGTGTCTCATACTGAAAACAAATGTCCTTCTTCATATCTTTCTGCAAAAGTCCACTTTTCCAATTTGACTTGTGTCTGCGAATAGGTCTTTGAAGAGATGAATTCCTATGACCTGGGGTGCACGTTTGGAGGTGGTGCAAACAGTGTTCGTGTTTTCATGGATGCGGGACTGACTTTTATTTCCAGTGTCGACACCTCAGTACTTCGGGATGGTAAGCAAGCCATGTAAAAATAGGCGTAGGTTTGGATATGGAGAAAAGTGAAGTAAGATATGCATATAAAGAATTACTGAGCTTCATAGAAAGCTACAACAGTCTTTGAACCATCAGTTGCCTCAGATTGATGAATGTATGATTGAGGTTCATATTTATAGTACTGTTTAGATATTGTGCATTGAAGGGGAAGGAAGGAAGTCTTGCATTTATATAACGTCTTTCACGAACAGCGGATGTCTCAAAGCGCTTTACAGCAAATGAAGTACTTTTGGAGTGTAGTCACTGTTGTAATGTGGGAAACGCAGCAGCCAATTTGTGCACAGCAATTTCCTATAAGTAGCAACGTGATAACGGCCAGATAATCTGCAATAAATATTGGCCAGGACAACGGAGATAACTCCACTGCTATTCTTTGAAATAGTGGCAGTGGGATCTTTTACGTTCACTTGAGAGAACTGATGGAGCCTCAGTTTAACGTCTCACCCGAAAGACAGCACCTCTGACAGTGGAGCGCTCCCTCAGCACTGCACTGGAGTGTCAGCCTAGATTTTGTGTTCAAGTCCCTGGAGCGGGACTTGAACCCACAACCTGCTGACTCAGGGGCGAGTGTGCTCCCCACAGGTGAAGAAAAGTCTAAATGTATTGTTAAAGAAAAAGACATTGGATGTGTTACTGTCGCGGCAATGAGGTTCAATGATTTGGCTTACTGCAGTCGATCAAGTGGTACCAGGTAGCAACCGCAGACGTGCTCCATCAAGTTATAAGCCAATTTATTTAGCATTCAAAGATAAATGCACAGTATTCTGTAAATGTCAACAAAAGTTTCCTGTCTGGTATTTGCAATGTAACTTTGATGCTTGAAACATCTTCACTTGTTTCTTAAATGGCAAATCGCTACCATAGAGCAATTGAACTGCGAACCTCACTGCAGCCCTCAGACTGAAAGTTGTTGTGAGAGCAAGCAGTCAAATATAACATTAAAGATGAAGATTAAATGTAACATTATATAACATAAGAAATAAGAGCAGGAATAGGCCGTATGGCCCCTCGAGCATCTCCGCCATTCAATAAGATCATGGCTGATCATCGATCGCAACTCCACTTTCCCGCCTGATCTCCATATTCCTTGATTCACCTAGAGTCCAAAAATATATCTATCACAGTCTTGAATATACTCAATGACTCAGCTTCCACAGCCCTCTGGGGCAGAGAATTCCAAAGATTCACAACCCTCTAGGTGAACAAATTCCGTCCCCATCTCAGTCCTAAATGGCCTTCCCCTTATCCTGAGACGATGCCCCCTAGTTCTAGAAACTCCAGCCAGGAGGAAACAACCTCTCAGCATCTAACCTGTCAATCCCCTTCAGACTCTTATGTGTTTCAATGAGATCACCTCTTATTCTTCTAAACTCCGGAGAGTATAGATCCATGTTACACAATCTCTCATCATAAGACAGTCCTCTCATCCCAGGCATCAATCCAGCGAACCTTCATTGCACCATCTCCAAGGCAAGTATATCTTTCCTTAGATAAGGAGACCATAACTGTGCATAGCACTCCAGGTATGGTCTCACCAAGGCCCTGTACAATTGTAGAAAGACTTCCTTACTCCAAACGCCTTGCAATAAAGGACAACATGCCATTTGCCTTCCTTATTGCTTGCTGCACCTGCATGTTAGCTTTCTGTGTTTTTGCACGAGGACACTCAAATCTCTCTGAACACCAACATTTAAAAGTTTCTCGTCATTGAAAAATTATTCTGTTTTTCTATTCTTCCTACCAAAGTGAATAACCTCACATTTCCCTACATTATACTCCATCTGCCACCTTACTGCCCACTCACTTAGTCTATTTATATCCCTATGCAGACACTTCTCAGCTGTGTTCTCCTCACAGCCACTGTTCAACCAACTTTACATCATCAGCAAACTTGGATACATTACACTCGGTCCCTTCATCTAAGTCATTAATATAGATTGTAAATAGCTCAGGCCCCAACACTGATCCTTGTGGTACCCCACTAGTTGTGGGAATAGCACAAGCAAGTGGAGTTCAGGCAGAAGATCAGCCATGATCTTCTTGAATGGTGGAGCAGGCTCGAGGGGCCGTATAGTCTACTCCTGCTCCTATTTCTTACTTTTTTTTGTGCTTATGTTCATGTTTCTAACAACTGACAGAATAACACAGCTCCGTTGACTTTATTGTGATAAAAAATGAATAATTTTTTACACATTATCAATCACTTCTTGGTTTCTTCATTAGTGGTTACAGTGCAGATTTAAGGTCAAGGTAAGATACTCCGAGCTGTTCTTGAAAGGTACAGATGATGCTTGATAGTCCGGGTACTATTTAGGACTCACGGCAAGGCAGTTTAATGTGAGCACTTGGTAGTTTGCTTGCTGACATTATGCCTCGATGAGACATTATCTTGCATGTCAATAAAACTACAGGGCTGGAAATTCGTCTCAGGCAGTTGCACAAACCGGGCAGTATAGGATCGGTCACCGTTACACGTAGGAACTGATATTCAGTTCCATTGCAGTCGTTGCATCTCATTATCAGGTGCTACGCAAATGGACGACCGACCTGATGCCGCACGTTTAGCGCCACCACCCCAGATGAATTTCTACCCCAATTTAGAAGTGATTACGGAATTAATCAATTCAAACATTGCACGCGCTCAGCATTCAGGTCTTTGCCTATTGAGCATTGTGTCTGGGATAAAAGCTTGCGGCGAGTGTATGTGCAGGACAGAGCCAATTGGGGTCATTTTAACTCCAAGCGCATCAAAGTTATTTTTTTTTAATGAACTATTGTTGCCTCCTGATAGGATATTCCTGCAAAACAGATGGCAAGAGGATGAAAAGATCGCTGGATCTTCAAGCACAGTACATAGGAAAATGTAAGAAAGAACTCATTATCCAGTATATTTAATTTCAAGACACACATCGCTTAAAAAAGCTCACAATTGCCACAGGGTTTGTCGTTGTGCTGCACGCTTATTGTGGTTGGAATTTCTTTGCTCTTTTAATGTTTCAGGCACCCATTTTAAAGTAAAAAGTGTTGTTACCTCCCTTATAAAAATGAACAAAGCAAGTTATGACGATGGTATGAGCACAGCTTAATTTTGAGGCAATAGAGTTCTCGATCACTTTTCCACAATTTCCCCATCATGCCAGTTTTCCAGTTGTGCTTGGGGGCAATGTTGATGTTATCTACTTGATGCTCCAAGGAAGCTACAATATCATTAAATGCTGAGAGGATTAAATGGAAAATCATAGTTGGGTGGCCATTTCAGCTATTGGTGATCGTGATTTGCCCACTCACCTAACCTGTCCAAGTCACCCTGCAGCCTCTGAGCATCCTCCTCACAGCTCACACTGCCACCCAGCTTAGTGTGATCTGAAAACTTGGAGATATTACATTCAATTCCTTTGTCTAAATCATTAATGTATATTGTAAATAACTGGGGTCCCAGCACTGAACCTTGCGGTACCCCACTTGTCATTGCCTGTCATTCTGAAAAGGACCCATTTATTCCTACTCTTTGCTTCCTGTCTGCCAACCAGTTCTCTATCCACATTAATGCATTACCCCCAATACCATGTGCTTTAATTTTGCACACTAATCTCTTGTGTGGGACCTTGTCAAAAGCCTTTTTGAAAGTCCAAATACACCACACCCACTGGTTCTCCCTTGTCCACTCTACTCATTACAGCCTCAAAAAATTCTAGAAGATTTGTCAAGCATGATTTCCCTTGGATAAATCCATGCTGACTTGGACCGATCCTGTCACTGCTTTCCAAATGCGCTGCTATTACAGAATGGACTCCAGCATTTTCCCAATGACAGATGTTAGGCTCACTGGTCCATAGTTTCCTGTTTTTTAAATAGGGGCATTACATTTGCGGTTTTTCATTCCACTGGGAACGTCCCAGAATGCAGGGAATTTTGGTAGATTATAACCAATGCATCCACAATCTCTGCTGCCACTTGTCTTGAGACGCTAGGATATAAGCCATCAGGTCCAGGGGACTTGTCCGACTTTAGTCCCATTATTTTACTTAGTACTACTTCATTAGTGATAGTGATTGTCTTAAGTTGCTCCCTCCCTATAGCCCCTTGATTACCCACTATTGGGATGCTCCTTATTGTATAATTTACAATGTCATTTGAATTTCTCTTTTTTAGTTTTTTGCCTGTGTCTATCTGCATGCACATTTTGGCTGCCGCTTCGGACCCGAGCCTTTAACTTCATACTTCTTTCTCACACTTTGTTCTCTTTCCCTCGATGGTGAATATCTAACGTGTTGTAAAATTGTTGTGATGCGCCGTGGGACTTTTTCCGACAATAAAGTCGCTATATAAATAAAAGTTATTATTATTTGTCCAGCCTCTGCTTAAATACATCGATACTATTCGCTTCAACCACTCCCTGTGGCAGCGAGTTCCACATTCTCACCATTCTCTGGTTAAAGAAGTTTCTTCTGAATTACCTATTTGATTTCTTGGTGACTATCTTATATTGATGGCCTCCAGTTATGTTCTTTCCCACAAGTGGAAACATTCTCTCTCTATCTACTCTATCAAAACCTTGCATCTTTTGAAAGGCCTCTATTAGGTCACCCCTCAGCCTTCTTTTTTCAAGCAAAAAGTGACTCAGCCTGTTCATCCTTTCCTGATATGTATACCCTCGCATTTCTGGTATCATCCTTGTAAATCTTCTCTGAGCCCTCTCCAATGCCTCTATATCCATTTTTATAATATGGCGACCAGAACTGTATGCAGTACTCGAAGTGTGGTCTAACCAAGGTTTGATATAGGTTTAACATAACTTCATTACTTTTCAATTCCATCCCTCTGGAAAGAAACCCTTGTTTGCTTTTTTATGGCCTTGCTAACCTGTGTCGCTACTTTTAGTGATTTGTGTATTTGTACTCTGAGATCCCTTTGTTCCTCTACCCCACCTAGACTCACACCCTCCAAGTAATAAGTGACCTCCCGATTCTTCCTACCAAAATATAATACCTCACATTGATCTGTGTTGAATTTCATTTTACACAATCGCTTTAAGTTAAAATTACCCCCTTTGGTATTAGCACATTAACAGTTAGCATATTGTCTGTTATTTAAGCAATGTTGCAGTAAAAGAGTTAATGGGGCAGAAATTCCGACCTCCTGGGTCCGTACGGAGTGTGTGCGGATCCGGGAAGGCATCGCAAAAGCCGGTTTTCAGTGCACAATGCGCATGCGCTGAAAACCGGCTTTTCCGATCTGTCAGTCTGGGGCTTGTTAGATCCTCCATATCTCGGGGAGTGAGGACATTTGCATTGGCAAGGTTGTGGGATTTACCCATATCTCGCCCAGCAAATGTCATCAAAACTCTTGGGCCTGATAAAAGCAGGTACATCGCCTATTTTTACAGGTGTCAGAGTTTTAAAATACACAAAAACATTTTAAAATAAAATTATAAAAACACATGTTGTTGTTAAAAACTCTACTCACTATGGTAAGTTTATTTTAAATTGTAATTAAAAAAAACTTTTTAAAAAATCGGAAAAATAGATATGTTTTTAATACATAATAACTTTAATTTAAATTATTAAAAATATGTTACGTATTTTTTCTATTTTTCATTATTGGTTTTGTGTTTTTTGGGGATGGTACCCATTCATAATAATGGGAACTTACGGAGTTCCCATTATTATGAATGAGAACATAATTTACCTGATTGGCTGCCCAGAGCTATGTGACTGCAGCTCCAGCCCTGCGCACGTCCTGATGTGCACGCGCTGCGAGGCGCAGTCAGTGGAGGCCTCAGGATCGAGAACTCGCATGGCTGCAGCTGGAACATGTCGGTGTGCATTTTTTGAAAAATGTTTTCCCGATCATCCGCGGGAAGCAGCCAAACGGGATTTCTGGGCCATTAACTGATCCGAAATAACAGTTGGAGGAATATTGTACAAGGGGTGTAATCTTGACTTTGGCTGATAATATAAAACATGTGATAGCAGCCCAGCCGCCCATTCTCGATTGGGCCGAGAATTGAGGTGGGAGGCTTCCTTCGTACAAACGCCTCTGACGCAAAAAAAAACTGCGAAACTACCTGTTTTTCCCGGAGGAACGTAGGATTCCAGTCTGAGGCCTTCATTCTCTGCGCAGCATATCGCGAGATGTTTTCCACATACGAACGCATCTGTTGGAACCACATGGGTCTGGACCACCAATCCCCATCTAGTATTCTCATTGATAAAAATGGGAACGCCATTTGTACGGACCTCCCATTACTATCAATAAGAATAACCCCCTAAAACAAGAAACACAGCCCAATAATTTAAAAAAAACACCTCACCTATTTAAAAGGAATTGAAATTAAATGTAATTAAATGATTTAGAAAAAAGAATATTCTTTGGACATTTTTTTGAATGTGTTTTAATAGGGTTAGAAACATAGAAAAATAGGTGCAGGAGTAGGCCATTCAGCCCTTCGAGCCTGCACCGCTATTCAATAAGATCATGGCTGATCATTCCTTCAGTACACCTTTCCTGCTGTTTCTCCATACCCCTTGATCCCCTGAACCGTAAGAGCCAGATCTAATTCACTCTTGAATATATCCAGTGAACTGGCATCAACAACTCTCTGCGGCAGGGAATTCCACAGGTTAACAACTCTCTGAGTGAAGAAGTTTCTCCTCATCTCAGTCTTAAATGGCCTACCCCTTATCCTAAGACTATGTCCCCTGGTTCTGGACTTCCCCAACATTGGGAACATTCTTCCCGCATCTAACCTGTCCAGTCCCGTCAGAATCTTCTACGTTTCTATGAGATCCCCTCTCATCCTTTTCAACTCCAGTTAATAAAGGCCCAGGTGTTCCAGTCTCTCCTCATATGACAGCCCAGCCATCCCTGGAATCAGTCTGGTGAACCTTCGCTGCACTCCCTGAATAGCAAGAACGTCCTTCCTCAGATTAGGAGACCAAAACTGTGCACAGTATTCCAGGTGAGGCCTCACTAAGACCCTGTACAACTGCAGTAAGACCTCCCTGCTTCTATATTCAAATCCCCGAGCTATGAAGGCCAACATACCATTTGCCTTCTTCACCGCCTGCTGTACCTGCGTGCCCACTTTCAGTGACTGATGAACCATGACACCCAAGTCTCGTTGCACTTCCCCTTTTCCTAGTCTGCCGCCATTCAGATAATATTCTGCCTTTGTGTTTTTGCCGCCAAAATGGATAACCTCACATTTATCCACATTATACTGCATCTGCCATACATTTGCCCACTCACCTAACCTGTACAAGTCACCCTGCAACCTCTTAGCGTCCTCCTCACAGCTCACTCTGCCACCCAGCTTAGTGTCATCTGCAAACTTGGAGATATTACACTCAATTCCTTCATCCAAATCGTTAATGGACAGGATTTTTAATATAGAAATGAGTGATTAACTTCAATTTTTCTATGTTTTAAAAATGTTACACTGGCAAAAGTAAGCTATGTGTCTGCTTTCACCAGGCGTAAAAGTTTGAAGGGCATTCGCTGGTCATGAGTTGGGCAAATAGCCCAATCTCTCCCGCATGGATGTCCTTCTCCCGGGGATGCATCGAAGAAATTTGGACAGATCGGAAAAGCTGGTTTTCGGCGCATGCGCATCACGCCCCGAGGCCTCGCTGGGTGCATGTGCACATAATATGGAGCTGGACCTGGCGAGGCCACAATTTTAAGCCCATTAACAATATTGCCTTTAATATAGCTCAAAGGAAAGCAAAATCCAGCGCTGTGTATAATGGCAGGCTGATCTGCTACCGGCGATTTTACTCGCCTATGGTCGGAAATAAAGCTAAGGGTCTCAAATGTTCTGTGCCTGTCACAATCAGTCCATCTTCAAGACGCACTGCAGCAACTCGCCAAGGCTCCTTCGGCAGCACCTCGCAAACTCGCGACCTCTACCACCTCGAAGGACAAGGGCAGCAGGCGCATGGGACACCATCACCTCCACGTTCCCCTCCAAGTCACACACCATACTGACTTGTAAATATATCGGCCGTTCCTTTACCGTCGCCGGGTCAAAATCCTGGAACTGCCTTCCTAACAGCACTGCGGGAGCACCTTCACCACACGGACTGCAGCAGTTCAAGAAGGCGACTCACCACCACATCCCCAGAACAAATAACAAAAAAAACACAATCCAGGTTCACTCAGTAGCTGCAGTTTCGAAGGTGCAGTACGTTTGATTTTAACCTTCCTTTCTGAGATAGTCATCATCATCATCATCATCATAGGCAGTCCCTCGGAATCGAGGAGGATTTGCTTCCACTCCCAAAGTGAGTTGTCTGGTGGCTGAACAGTCCGATACGAGAGCCACAGACCCTGTTACAGGTGGGACAGACATTCATCGGGGAAGGGCTCGGTAGGGCTGCTCTTTCCGCTGCCTGCGCTTGGCCTCTTCAGGCTCTTTGCGTCGAGACTTAAAGAGCTCAACGCCCTCCCGGATGGACTTCCTCCACCTCAGGCGGTCTGCGGCCAGAGTCTCCCAGGTGTCAGTGGTGATGTCGCACTTTACCAGGCAGGCTTTGAGGGTGTCCTTATAACGTTTCCATTGTCCTCCTTTGGCTCGTTTACCATGAAGGAGCTCCGCATAAAGCAATTTGCTTATCGAGCCTCATATCTGGCGCGAACTATGTGGTCTGCCCAGCGAAGCTGATCGAGTGTGGTCAGTGCTTCAACACTGGAGATGTTAGCCTGGTCGAGGACACTGATGTTGGTGCGCCTGTCCTCCCAGGAGATTGGCAGGATCTTGCGGAGACACCATTGGTGATATATCTCCAGCGACTTGAGGTGCCTTCTATACATCGTTCATGCCTCAGACCCATACAGGAGGGCAGGTATTACTACAGCCCTGTAGACCATGAGTTTGATGGTAGATTTGAGGGCCAGATCTTCAAACACTTTTTTCCGCAGGCGGCCGAAGGCTGCGCTGGCGCACTGGAGGCGATGCTGAATCTCCGAATCAATGTCTGCCTTTGTTGATAAGAGGCTCCCGAGATATGGGAAATGGTCCACGTTGTCCAGGGCCGCGCCATGGATCTTAATGATTGGAGGGCAGTGCTGTGTGGCGATGACAGCCTGGTGAACGACCTTTGTCTTACGGATGTCAAGCGTAAGGCCCATGCTTTCATATGCCTCAGTGAATACATTGACTTTATCCTGAAGTTCAGCTGAAGATGAATCCCCATAGCTCTTGGTCAGCCCTCCAGGCCTCTATAACCAGTGCCTGTGAAGAGACATTTGGTCACTCAACCAGAAAACATCAGGACTAGTTTGATGAAAATGATCAGAAGATCGAAGAACTAATCGATCACAAGTGCAAAGCATTTCTGAGCCTCAAGCAACAGCCCAACTCAGGAGCTGCAAAACAACATTATAGACGGCTCAAGGCTCGGGTCCAACAAAAAACTCGGGATCGAAAGAACAGGTGGTGGCTGGAGAAAGCATAGGAGATACAACTGGCCGACAGTCATGATATGCGAGTATTCTTCACTGCAGTCAAGGCCACCTACGGTCCAAACTCCCAAGGTCCCACCCCACTCCTGGCCAAGAACCGGGAAACATTCATCAAGGACACCGAGGCTGTCAGGACCTGATGGAAGGAGCACTTTGAAGATCTCCTCAATCAAGACTCTGCCTTTGACTCGAGTGTTCTTGATTCTATCCATCAGAATGTGACCCGCCACCAACTCAGTGAAACTCCAACGTTGGACGAGGTTGGCAAAGCCATGAAACAGCTTAAGAATAACAAGGCTACGGGTGAGGATGGAATCCCTGCTGAGGTGTGAAAATATGGCGGAGAGGCGCTGTTGGCTCAGATACATGACCTCATCTCTCATCTGGAGGGAGGAGTGCATGCCGGGAAATCTCAGAGATGCAGTGATTGTGACCTTTTTTAAAAAGGGGGACAAGTCCGACTGCGTCAACTACAGGGGAATCTCCCTGCTTTCAGCCACTGGGAAAGTTGTCGCTCGAGTTCTCCTCAATCGTCTTCTCCCTGTGGCCGAGGAGCTCCTCCCAGAATCTCAATGCGGATTTCGTCCCCTACGGAGCACAACAGACATGATCTTTGCAGCGTGCCAGTTGCAGGAAAAATGCAGGGAGCAGTGCCAGCCCTTATAGATGGCCTTTTTCGATCTTACAAAGGCCTTTGACACTGTCAACTGTGAGGGTCTATGGAGCGTCCTCCTCCGTTTCAGATGCCCCCAAAAGTTTGTCAACATGCTTCGCTTGCTTCACGATGGCATGCAGGCCGAGATCCTTCCCAACAGATCCATTACTGACTCAATCCACATCTGGACTGGGGTCAAACAGGGCTGCGTTATTGCTCCAACTCTCTTCTCAATCTTCCTTGCCGTCATGCTCCACCTCACAATAAACAAGCTCCCCGCTGGTGTGGAATTAAACTACAGAACCAGTGGGAAGTTGTTTAACCTACGCCGCCTCCAGGCCAGGTCCAAGGTCACCCCAACCTCTGTCATTGAGCTTCAGTATGCGGATGATGCCTGCGTCTGTGCACATTCAGAGATAGTGAACTCCAACTGTAACAAACAACTCAAATGGATTGTTCACCAGGCATGGTTTTTCATTGTGCGAAACTAACGGCCTGCAGAGTATGGTGACTATCATGTCTCTGCACCTTGTTACAAACTCACACAAGGCATGTATATATCAGGCACGATCACTCTGTGACCTTCACATTATCCCCAGGGCCAAGGAGTGCTGACCCTGGGTGGGACCTCCCCTTTTATATCTGGAAACCCAGGTGAGGAGTGTCTCCCGCAAGCTCACCCCCTGTGGTCAGGGTGTGCATTTCAAGGGTACAGGTACAGTGTGCATGAGTTACAGTTACATAACTATTGTCAATGCAAGATGGTGAAATACATGACATCACCTCCCGCCTTGAGTCATTTTAGTTTCAGTGGTTAAGTCTATTGGGTGGTCGACGCTTTCTCGTGGAGCGCCGCAGTTGTGGCTCTGGTGGCTGAGCCTCAGCACACGTCTCTGTAACTTGAGGTGATTCCGGCCTGTCCGGGCTGGCCGCAGGGACTGTGCATGCTGAGGGCTGTCTTTGTTGCTCGTACGCTGGCAGTGGTGTGGGTGCTATCTCATCATGCTCTTCTTCCGGTTCCTCCGTGTCTATGCTGAACCTTGTCTTTACTTGGTCCAAGTATTTGCGGCATATCTGCCCATTGTTTAGTCTGGCCACCATGACCCTGTTTCCTTCCTTGCCAATTACGGTGCCCTCAAGCCATTTGGGTCACAAAGCATAAATACTGGGTCATCGATTTCTATACACCTCCCCCTTGAGTTTCGATCATGGAGCTCGGTTTGGGACTGGCGCTTGCCCTCAACAATGTCTGCCAGGGCTGGGTGAATGAGGGACAGCCGCGTCTTGAGCGTGCGTTTCATGAGGAGTTCCGCTGGCGGGACTCCCGTGTGCGAGTGCAGGCGGGACCTGTAGGCCAGCAGGAGGCGCGATAGGCGGTACTGAAGGGAGGGTCCTTGGATGTGTAGCATGCCCTGCATATGACTTGGACCGCCCGTTCCGCCTGGCCATGAGAAGCCAGCTTATACGGCGCTTTCCGGACGTGCTTGATCCCATTGCCCGACATAAACTCCTGGAATTCATGGCTGGTAAAACACGGGCCATTGTCGCTGACCAGGATGTCCAGCAAGCCGTGGGTCACGAAAACCATACGCAGACTCTCCACAGTGATGGATGTCGTGCACGAGTTCAATATGATGCACTCGATCCACTTCGAGTATGCATCGACTACGATCAAGAACATTTTCCCCATGAACAGGCCCGCATAGTCGACGTGAATACGTGACCATGGCCTGGTGGGCCAAGGCCACGGGCTGAGTGGGGCCTCCCTGGCGGCATTGCCCAGCTGGGCACACGTCGTGCACCTGCGAACCCAGTGTTCCAGGTCTGAGTCAATCCCTGGCCACCATACATGTGACCGGGCAATGGCCTTCATCAACACGATGCCAGGGTGCTCGCTGTTGAGTTCCCTGATGAACGCTTCCCTTCTTTTCTGGGGCATGACTACCCGGCTACCCCATAACAGGCAGTTGGCTTGGATGGAGAGTTCATCCATCTGTCTCTGAAATGGCCTGACTTCCTCGGGGCATGCGCTGTGTGCGGGCGCCCAATTCCCAGTCAGGACACATTTCTTTATCATGGTCGCTGTTAGTCCAGAGTTTAAGCTGTCGGGCTGTGATGGGAGAGCCCACGTGTCAAATGCCTCAAACGGTCATGACAATCTCGACGCTCTGCTCCGACGACCCCTCGGTGGTGGCCAGTGGGAGCCTGCTAAGCGCGTAAGTGCAATTTTTGGTGCCTGGCTGGTGCCGTATGGTGTAGTCATACGCAGCCAGGGTGAGGGCCCATCTCTGTATGCGAGCTGACGCATTAGCGTTGACAGCCTTGCTGTCGGACAACAGGGATGTTAACGGCTTGTGGTCCGTATCTAGCTCGAACTGTCGGCTGAAAAGGTACTGGTGCATCTTTTTCACACCGTACACACTGGTGAATGCCTCCTTCTTGACCATGCTGTATCCACGCTCTGCCTGGGAGAGCGACCTGGAGGCGTAAGCCACCGGTTGGTGTCGGCCGTCATTGTTACCCTGCTGCAATACACACCCAACCCCATAGGATGACGCATCGCATGTTAAAACCAGTTTTTTACAGGGGTCATACAAAGTCAACAGTTTGTTGGAACACAGCAGGTTCCTCGCCTTATTGAAAGCCCGTTCTTGACAATCCCCCCAACACCATTCACAATCTTTATGGAGGAGCATGTGTAACGGCTCCAACAATGTGCTTAAGTTCGGCAGAAAGTTCCCAAAATAGTTCAAAAGTCCCAGGAATGATCGCAACTCGGACGTGTTGCCGGGCCTGGGCGCCCGGCGAATCACCTCAGTTTTTGATTCAGTGGGTTGGATCCCATCTGCGGCAACCCTCCTGCCCAGGAACTCGACTTCTGGGGCCAAAAACACGCACTTGGCCTTTTTCAGCCGCAAGCCTACCCGATCCAATCGGTGTAGCACCTCCTCCAGGTTGCAGAGGTGTTCATCGGTGTCGCAACCCGTTATAAGGATGTCGTCTTGTAATATGACTATTCCAGGGATGGACTTGAGCAAGCTTTCCATGTTTCGCTGAAAGATAGCCGCTGCCGAACGAATGCCAAACGGGCACCTGTTGTAGACAAATAATCATTTGTGTGTTGTGATGGTGGTCACAAGCTTGGAATCTTCCGCCAGTTCCTGAGTCATGTAGGCCGAAGTGAGGTCCAGCTTCGTGAACAGCTTTCCACCTGCCAGCGTGGCAAAGAGGTCCTCTGCTCTCGGAAGCGGGTATTGGTCTTGTAGCGATACTCAGTTGATGGTGGCTTTGTAGTCGCCACAAATCCTAACCGAGCCATCTGCTTTGAGGACGGGAATGATGGGACTTGCTCAGTCGTTGAATTTAATGGCCGAAATTGTGCCCTCTCTGAGCAGAATGTCCAGTTCACTTTCAATTTTCTCACGCACCACGTACAGCACCGCTCTGGCTTTGTGGTGCGCTGGTCTGGCGTCCGGAGTGATGCGTATCACTACTTTAGTCCCCTTGAACGTACCAACACCGGGTTGAAACAGTGACTCAAATTTTTGCAACACATAGAAACATAGAAAATAGGTGCAGGAGTAGGCCATTCGGCCTGCACTGCCATTCAATGAGTTCATGGCTGAACATGCAACTTCAGTACCCCCTTCCTGGTGAACCTTCGCTGCACTCCCTCAATAGCAAGAATTCCTTCCTCAAGTTAGGAGACCAAAACTGTACACAATACTCCAGGTGTGGCCTCACCAAGGCCCTGTACAACTGTAGCAACACCTCCCTGCCCCTGTACTCAAATCCCCTCGCTATGAAGGCCAACATGCCATTTGCTTTCTTAACCGCCTGCTGTACCTGCATGCCAACCTTCAATGACTGATGTACCATGACACCCAGGTCTCGTTGCACCTCCCCTTTTCCTAATCTGTCACCATTCAGATAATAGTCTGTCTCTCTGTTTTTACCACCATTTATCCACATTTTACTTCATCTGCCATGCATTTGCCCACTCACCTAACCTATCCAAGTCACTCTGCAGCCTCATAGCATCCTCCTCGCAGCTCACACTGCCACCCAACTTAGTGTCATCCCGCAAATTTGGAGTTACTACATTTAATCCCCTCGTCTAAATCATTAATGTCCAGTGTAAACAGCTGGGGCCCCAGCACAGAACCTTGCGGTACCCCACTAGTCACTGCCTGCCATTCTGAAAAGTAATAATTTACTCCTACTCTTTGCTTCCTGTCTGACAACCAGTTCTCAATCCATGTCAGCACACTACCCCCAATCCCATGTGCTTTAACTTTGCACATTAATCTCTTGTGTGGGACCTTGTTGAAAGCCTTCTGAAAGTCCAAATATACCACATCAACTGGTTCTCCCTTGTCCACTCTACTGGAAACATCCTCAAAGAATTCCAGAAGATTTGTCAAGCATGATTTCCCTTTCACAAATCCATGCTGACTTGGACCTATCATGTCACCTCTTTCCAAATGCGTTGCTATGACATCCTTAATAATTGATTCCATCATTTTACCCACTACTGAAGTCAGGCTGACCAGTCTATAATTCCCTGTTTTCTCTCTCCCTCCTTTTTTAAAAAGTGGGGTTACATTGGCTACCCTCCACTCAATAGAAATTGATCCAGAGTCAATGGAATGTTGGAAAATGACTGTCAATGCATCCGCTATTTCCAAGGCCACCTCCTTAAGTACTCTGGGATGCAGTCCATCAGGCCCTGGGGATTTATCGGCCTTCAATCCCATCAATTTCCCCAACACAATTTCCCGACTAATAAGGATTTCCCTCAGTTCCTCCTCCTTACTAGACCCTCTGACCCCTTTTATATCCGGAAGGTTGTTTGTGTCCTCCTTAGTGAATACCGAACCAAAGTACTTGTTCAATTGGTCTGCCATTTCTTTGTCCCCCATTATGACTTCCCCTGATTCTGACTGTGGGGATGCATAATTTGCTGGGGACTCAAACTAATCTGTGAAGTCTCTATGGCACAGGATGCGGAAACCCATTGCTAAACTTTAATGTAGGCGAGAGTTGGAACAGGTTTCCAAATTGTACTGCGTACTTTTGCTTTGAAGCACATGTGTGTAATATATTTGCTTTGTGGATCCTTTGCTTCAGAATTCATAGTAACACACATGGCTATTCAGAGCTAGTTGGTTTATTAGCAAAGGTTTAATAATCACACTATACATTACCAGTTCAACCACCAGGCTCACAACCACCTGCCTCATCGTGGATCCACCGAGCCCAACTGGCTGGGGTTTTATTGAGTCTTGTGACCATCACATGACTGGCTTAGCTACTCACAGTGCAACAGCTCTAGCAACCGGTGAGCATACTCACCGGTGCATACATTACAATGGGAAACACCATTGTCGAAAGGTACAGTTGCAGTATAATTGCAGTGTGATATTCCCTGCAGTTGGGAGGACAGAACATGTTGCTGAACGACAACTTTATTCGCCGTTTGATCTGCCTCTATTTGTATTTCAGTAAGCAACTACACCAATCCCTCTCTGAAGCAATGCTGCCAGGATGGAATAACTGAACTTCCTATGAAACGCACCTGTAAAGAACGGGCAAAGAGAGTCGAAGAGGAGGAATGTAGAAAGGTTTTTCTCACTTGCTGCGACTATGGGGTTGAACTGAGGATTCAGCAATCAAAGAAGATGAATGCAGTGGGACGAAGTAAGTGTGTGCTGACTGGGTCAAGGAGTGGAAGCAAGTCTTCTCGATTTCGACGTACTGCCTATGATGATTTTATCATGCAGATCGCTGTCACTTTTCTTATTCCATTAACAATCACTCAATGACACATGTAAGATATGACCCAGGAAATTTCTACAGCATGGTTTTCGCTGCTATTTTAGCAGAGGTGGTAACAGATTTAAAATAGACCACTTAACGTTTGGGTTGAGGTCTCCAACAGTGGAATGGGATGGTCACGTGCGAAGTCGACATCCACTGCTCTCCTTACAGTTATTTTTCAGGTTATGCTTATTCTAGCTAAATAATTGGGGATGAGAAATTGATTCAGTTAAGCAGCAGACAAGTTGCCTGGGTGAGTGTAGCTCTAACAACACTCAAGAAGCTCGACACCATCCAGAACAAAGCAGCCCATTTGATCAGCACCCCATCCACCACCTTAAACATTCACTCCCTCCACCACCGGCGCACCGTGGCTGCAGTGTGTACCATCTCCAAGATGCACTGCAGTAACTCGCCAAGGCTTCTTCGCCAGCACCTCCCAAACCCGTGACCTCTGCCACCTAAAAGGTCAAGGGCAGCAGGCGTATGGGAACACCATCACCTCCAAGTTCCCCGCCAAGTCACACACCATCCTGACTTAGAAATATATCGGCCGTTCCTTCATCGTCACTGGGTCAAAATCCTGGAACTCCCTCCCTAACAGCGCTGTGTGAGCACCTTCATCACACGGGCTGCAGTGGTTCAAGAAGGCAGCTCACCACCACCTTCTCAAGCGGCAATTGGGGATGGGCAATAAATGCTGGCCTTGGTGCCTTTTTGGTGCAATTCTCGGTGCATTTTGATTTCGGAGAATCTATTTAATGCATGCTTTTTAGAATTACAATTGTACAGCTCTTATTTCACGATCACTAAAACTAACCTGTTTGAACCATTTTCATGAATTTGAAATCAGGACACTAATCCTTTTTCCTTCTTTAGCTGGGGGAAACAACGCTGATGACTTTTATGATGAGAGCTTTCTCCGTATTCGTAGCAACTTTCCGCAAAGCTGGCAATGGAGAACGTATTCTAACCTACCTGCAGGGAACAACAGGTAAGGTTACTTCTAATATATCCTTACTATACAGTTTAAATGCACACGAGGCCCATACTTGAGAGAAGGTCACTCTGTGACCAGTAACCTTTATTCGCCAGCACTGAAGTGGGGAAGATGGGTGGAGCTTCCCCTTTTTACCTGAAAGTCCAGGTTAGGAGTGTCTCCCACAAGTTCACCACCTAGTGGTCAGTGTTCTCACGGTGTACAACTTCGGTCAGTTTATACATGGATTACAATGACAGTAGAATACATGACATCATCTCCCCCTTAAAGTCTTATTGGGATCACAGGTTAAGTCTCTCTGGTGGTTTACGTTCCCTTGTAGAGCGCCTGACTTGGGGCTCCGGTTGTTGGGCGCTGGCCTGAGTGTCTGCTGTTTGCAGTGCCTCAGGCCTGTCCGGGCTCTCCTCCACTTGGTTCTGGTGTTCGGTCACCTGTGGTGGAGTGAACTCTATATCGTGTTCTTCCTCTGCTTCTTCTATGGGGTTGCTGAACCTCCTTTTTGTTTGATCCACATGTTTGCGGCAGATTTGTCCATTGGTAAGTTTAACTACCAGAATCCTATTCCCCTCTTTGGCAATCACAGTGCCTGTGAGCCATTTGGGCCCTGCAGGGTCATTGACATCAATACATCGTGCCCTCGCATTCCCGTCGTGGTAGTCACATTGTGACTGGTGCCTGCTCGCAACAATTCCTTTCATGGTGGGGTGTATAAGGGATAACCTGGTTTTGAACGTGTTTTTCATTAGCAGCTCTGCGGGTGGAAACCCTGTGAACGATTGTGGTCGGGATCTATTGGCCAACAGGAGGTATGATAAGCAGCTTTGTAGGGAACGCCCTTGGATTCTGAGCATCCCCTGTTTGATTATCTGCGCTGCTCGTTCCGCCTAGCTGTTTGAGGCTGGCTTGAACGGTGCCGTTCTGACATGGTTGATACCATTTCCTGCCATGATGTCCTGGAATTCAACGCTTGTAAAGCACGGGTCAAGATGTCAGGTAGACCGTGGGCAGCGAACATTGCCCGTAGAAATTTTACCGTGGCAGAGGATGCGCTTGAATTGAAAATGTCACTCGATCCATTTGGAGTAGGCGTCTACTATAACCAAAAACATTTTTCCCATGAAAGGACCTGCGTAGTCCACATGGATGCGTGACCATGGCTTGGTGGGCCAGGACCAGGGGCTAAGGGGGGCTTCCCTGGGTGCATTGCCCAGCTGGGCACATGTGTTGCACCTGCGAACACAAAGTTCCAGGTCTGCATCTATCCCTGGTGACCAAACGTGTGACCTGGCAATTGCCTTCATCATTGCAATTCCCTGTTGCTCATTGTGGAGTTCTCGGATGAACCCCTCTCTGCCCATCTGGGGCATGACTACTCTGTTTCCCCACAGTAGGCAATCGGCCTGAATCGAGAGTTCATCCTTGCGCTTGTGAAATTGTTTAAATTCCTCAGGGCATGCCCCGTACGTGGCTGCCCAGTTGCCATTCAGGACACATTTCTTGACGAAAGACAGTAGCAGGTCTCTATTTGTCCAGAATTTGATCTGACGGGCTGTCACGGGTGAGCCTTCGCTTTCGAAAGCTTCAACAGCCATGACCATCTCAGCAGCATGCTTGGTTGCCCCCTCAGTGGTGGCTAGTGGGAGCCTGCTGAGTACAGCGGCACAGTTTTCAGTGCCCGGTCTGTGCCGAATTGTATAGTCATAGGCGGCTAACGTGAGTGCCAACCTCTGTATGCGGGCCGACGCATTTGCATTTATGGCCTGGTTGTCGGCCAAAAGGGACGTTAGGGGTTTGTGATCTGTCTCCAGCTCAAATTTCCTGCCAAACAGGTACTGGTGCATTTGTTTTTACTGCATATACACATGCTAGCGTTTCCTTTTCTACCATCCTGTAGCCCCTTTCTGCCTGGGACAGACTTCTGGAGGCATAAGCTACCGGCTGTAACTGACCCTTGGCATTCACATGCTGCAACACACACCCGACCCCATAGGATGACACATCGCACGTTAAAACAAGTTTCTTACATGGGTCATATAGCGTTAACAGATTGTTGGAACATAACAAATTGCGTGCTCTGTCAAAAGCCCTTTTCTGGCTGTCCCCCCCAGACCCATTCGCGACCTTTGCATAGGAGCACATGTAGCGGCTCTAACAGCATGCTCAATTTGGGAAGAAAGTTTCCAAAATAGTTCAGGAGCCCCAGGAATGAACGCAGCTCCGTCGTGTTACGGGGTCTGGGTGCTCTCTGGAATGCTTCCGTTTTGGACGCAGTAGGTCTGATCCCGTCTACTGCTACCTTCGTCCCTAGGAATTCTACCTCTGGAGCTAGGAAGATGCACTTCGCCTTTTTCAGTCGCAGACCTACCCGGTCCAGTCTGCATAGCACCACCTCCAGGTTGTGGAGGTGTTCTTCAGTATCGCAACCCGTGATGAGGATGTCGTCTTGAAAAACCACCGTATTTGGAATCGACTTGAGGAGACTTTCCATGTTTCGTTGAAAGATCGCGGCAGCCGAGCGAATCCCGAATGGACATCTGTTGTACTCAACCCCTTGTGTGTCGTGATGGTGGTCAGCTTCTGTGACTCACTCGCCAACTCCTGGGTCATGTAAGCTGAGGTCAGGTCCAAATTTGAAAAACGTTTGCCACAAGATAGCGTCGCAAATAGGTCCTCCATTCACGGTAGCGGGTACTGGTCTTGGAGTGACACCCGATTGATGATGGCCTTGTAATCACCACATATCCTGACCAACCCACCCGCCTTGAGCACCGGCACAATCGGGCTCGCCCAGTCACTGAATTCGACTGGCGAGATGATGCCTTCCCTCAGCAGGCGGTCCAATTCGCCTTCCATCCTTTCCCGCATCACGTACGGCACCGCTCTGGCCTTGTGGTGTACTGGCCTGACATCTGGGTTTATGTGAATCACTACCTTGGTCCCCATGAAAGTGCCAATGCCGGGTTGAAATAGTGAGTCAAATTTGTCCAGGACCTGTGAGCATGATATTCACTCCACAGAAGAAATTGCATTGACATCGCCCCATTGCCAGTTCATGACAGCCAGCCAACTCCTCCCCAGCAGTGCGGGACGGTCCCCCGGGACAATCCAGAGTGGCAACCTGTTCTCCGAATCTTTGTGGGTCACGACTACCGTGGCGCTGCCTAGCACCAGAATGATCTCCTTTGTATATGTCCGTAGCTGTGCGTCAATCGGCAATAATTTTGGCCTCCTGCCCTTGGACGCCTACAACCTTTCGAACTGTTTGATACTCATCAGGGACTGGCTGGCCCATGTGTCTAGCTCCATTGATACTGGGATGCCATTGAGGAGCACTTTCATCATTATCGGTGGCGTCCTGGTGTATGAACTGTATATGTGCTCCACATGAACTCGCTGAACTTCAGCTTCCAGCGATTTCCCCCAGTGTTCATTTGGCCTCATAGGGCTTATATTGGGCTCGTCCTCCTCGTACATCAACCTGGCTGCAGGCTTCCTGCACATACACGCCAAGTGATCGCTGATGTTGCAATTTCTGCAGGTATATTGCTGATACCTGCAAGCTCTGTCTGTGCATTTGCCTCCACACCTCCAACATGAGCCGTTGTTGGAAACAAAAGGTCCATTACCAGTCGATTGTCTCTGATTGTCTCTGTAACTGTCCTTAAACGCACCATTGACAGGTGTTGATCGCCCCGTTACTGGCCGCATTGTCCCTTGCGATGGCATAAATCGCCATTCAGCTAGCCATTGTCTCTGTTGCATTCCCCCTTTGGGTTCGACTACATGCTCGGGCATGTCCGATTGCCCTTGTCTGCCTGGAGAACTGTGGGCCGTGTTAACAATGTTGACTCCCTGTCCATTTGTTGCATTTAAACTAAGATTTTTGTCAAACATCATTCTGGTCTCTTCCTCCCCGAGATAAATGTCTGGGCCATCAAAGCTGCCGTTTCCAGGGTCAAGTCTTTGGTCTCAATCAGTTTCCTGAAAACCCCAGCGTGCCCGATGCCCTCAATAAAAAAGTCTCGCAGCATCTCCGCTCTGCATGCATCTGGGAACTTACATAGGTTCGCCAGTCGCCTGAGGTCTGCCACGAAGTCTGGGACATTTTGCCCTTCTTGCCGCCGGTGCGTGTAAAACTGGTGTCTCGCCATGTGCATGCTGCTCGCCGGTTTAAAGTGTTCCCCGATCAACTTACTGAGCTCTTCAAAAGTCTTGTCCGCCGGCTTCTCTGGTGTTAGAAGGTCCTTCATCAGGGAGTACGTCCTGGATCCACAAACCGTCAGGAGATGAGCCCTGCGTTTGTCGGCTGAATCCTGTCCCAGCCATTCCTTGATGATGAAACTTTGCTGTAGTCTCTCAATAAAATCGTCCCAATAATCACCAACACAGTACCTCTCGTCTGTGCTGCTCGTGGCCTTGCTCGCGTGGTTTAAATCCCAGTTTCTCGTCGCCAATAATATGTCCTTACTATACAGTGTAAATGCACACGAGGCCCGTACTTGAGAGAAGGTCACTCTGTGACCAGTTTCCTTTATTTGCCAGCACTGAAGTGGAGAAGATGGGTGGAGCTTCCCCTTTTATACCTGAAGGTCCAGGTTAGGAGTGTCTCCCACAAGTTCACCACCTAGTGGTCAGTGTTCTCACGGTGTACAACTTAGGTCAGTTTATACATGGATTACAATGACAGTAAAATACATGACAACTACTTTCTGCATTACAGTGTGAAGCTCTCGCACACACATTCGGGGGAATTTTAACTTGCGTGACAGTGTAAAATGGGCGATATCTATTCAGGCATCCATTATCTGTGGCTCATGTGTTTATCTATCATTACAACAGTAACTATACTTCTATAAGTTCTCTCTCTCCAGTCTCTCCCTTTCTCCCAGTCTCTCTCTCACTCCCTTAGTCTCTCTCTCACTATTTCCCCCAGTCTCTCTCTCTCAGCCCCAGTTTCTGTCTCTCTCCCCCGTCTCTCTCCCTCCCTCCCCAGTCTCTCTCTATTTCCCTAGTCTCTCAAGCACTCTTTCCAGTCTCTCACTCTCTCCAGACTCTCTCTCTCCCCAGTCTCTCCCACTCCCCAGTCATTCGCTCTCTCTCCACTCTCTCTCTCTCTCTCCGCAGTCTCTCGCTCTCTCTCCCCAGTCTCTCCCTCCCCCTAATCTCTCTCTCTCCCCAGTCTTTCTCTTTCTCCCCAGTTTCTCTCTCTACCCCCAGTTGCTCTTTCTCCACAGTTTATCTCTCTCCAACCAGTCTCTCTATCTCTCTCTCCCCCCAGCCTCACACTCTCTCCCCAGTCTCTCTTTCGCTCTCCCCAGTCTCTCTCGCTCTCCATCTCCCTAGTCTCTCACGCTCTCTCTCCAGTCTCTCTCTCTCTTTCCCCAGTCTCTCTCTCTCTACAGTCTCTCTCTCTCTGTCTCATCAGTCTCTGTCTCTGCAGTCTCTCTCCCTCTCCCAAGTCTCTCTCTCCCTCCCCAATCTCTCTTTCTCTCTCCCCCGTCTCTCGCTCTCTCTCCGCAGTATCTCTCGTTCCCTGTCTCTCTCTCTCTCTCTCTCTCCCCAGGCTCTATCTCTCCACAGTCTCTCTCTCTCCCTCCCCCCAGTCTCTCCCTTTCTCTCTTGCCCCAGTCTCTCTCTCTCTCCCCCCAGCCTCTCTCTTGCCCCAGTCTCTCTCTCTCCCCCAGCCTCTCTCTCTTCCCAGTCTCTATTTCTCTCTCTGCCTCTCTCCCCAGTTTCTCCCTCTCTCTCTCTCTCTCTCTCTCTCTCTCTCTCTCTCTCTCTCTCTCTCTCTCTCTCTATCACCAGTCTATTTTTCTCTCCCCCCCAGTCTCTCTCTCTCGCCGCAGTCTCTCTCTCACTCCACAGTCCCTCTTTCTGCCTTCCCAGTCTCTCTCTCTTTCTCCTCAGTCTCTCTCTCTTTCTCCCCAGTCTCTCTCTCTCTCTCTCTCCCCATCTCTCTCTCTCTCTCTCTCTCTCTCCCCATCTCTCTCTCTCTCTCTCTCTCTCTCTCTCTCTCCCCAGTCTCTCTCTCTCTCTCTCTCTCTCTCCAGTTTTCTATAATTCCCTGTTTTCTCCCTCCCTCTTTTTTTAAAAAGTGAGGTTACATTGGCTACCCTCCACTCCATAGGAACTGATCCAGAATCTATGGAACATTGGAAAATGACTGTCAATGCATCCGCTATTTCCAAGGCCACGTCCTTAAGTACTCTGGGATACAAACCATCGGGCTCTGGGTTTTATCGGCCTTCAATCCCATCAATTTCCCCAACACAATTTCCCGACTAATAAGGATTGCCCTCAGTTCCTCCTCCTTACCAGACCATCTGACCCCTTTTATATCCGGAAGGTTGTTTGTGTCCTCCTTAGTGAATACCGAACCAAAGTACTTTTTCAATTGGTCTGCCATTTCTTTGTTCCCTATTATGACTTCCCCTGATTCTGACTGCAAGGAACCTATGTTTGTCTTTACTAATCTTTTTCTCTTTACATATCTATAGAAGCTTTTGCAGTCCGTTTTAATGTTCCCTGCAAGCTTCCTCTCGTACTCTCTTTTCCCTGCCCTAATCAAACCCTTTGTCCTCCTCTGCTAAGTTCTAAATTTCTCCCAGTCCCTGGGTTCGCTGCTATTTTTAGCCAATTTGTATGCCACTTCCTTGGCTTTAATACTATCCCTGATTTCCCTTGATAGCCACGGTTGAGCCACCTTCCCTTTTTTATTTTTACGCCAGAACGGGTTGTACAATTGTTGTAGTTCATCCATGCGGTGTGTAAATGTCTGCCATTACCCATCCACTGTCAACCCCTTACGTATCATTCGCCAATATATCCGAGCCAATTCACGCCTCATACCTTCAAAGTTACCCTTCTTTAAGTTCTGGACCATGATCTCTGAATTGTTCCATCCTAATGTAGAATTCCACCATATCATGGTCACTCTTCCCCAAGAGGCCTCGCACAACAAGATTGCTAATTAATCCTCTCTCAATACACAACACCTAGTCTAAGATGCCCTCCCCTCTAGTTAGTTCCTCGACATATTGGTCTAGAAAGCCATCCCTTATGCACTCCAGGAAATCCTCCTCCACCGTATTGCTTCCAGTTTGGTTAGCCCAATCTTTATGCATATTAAAGTCACCCATGATAACTGCTGCACCTTTATTGCATGCACCCCTAATTTCCTGTTTGATGCCCACACCAACATCACTACTACTGTTTGGAGGTCTGTGCACAACTCCCACTCATGTTTTTTGCCCTTTGGTGTTCTGCAGCTCTACCCATATAGCTTCCACATCATCCAAGCTAATGTCCTTCCTAACTATTGCATTAATCTCCTCTTTAACCAGCAATTCTACCCACCTCCTTTTCCTTTTATTCTATCCTTCCTGAATGATGAATACCCTTGGATGTTGAGTTCCCAGCCCTGATCATCCTGGAGTCACGTCTCTGTAATCCCAATCACATCATATCTGTTAACATCTATTTGCACAGTTAATTCATCCACCTTATTGCGGATACTCCTTGCATTAAGACACAAAGCCTTCAGGCTTGTTTTTTGAACACCCTTTGTCCTTTTAGAATTATGATGTAGTGTGGCCCTTTTTGTTTCTTGCCTTTGTTTACTCGGCCTTCAACTATTGCTTTTTACCTTTCTACCATCTGTTACTGACTCCATATTACTTCGCCCTGTCTCGCTGCATAGGTTCCCATTTCCCTGCCATATTCGTTTAAACACTCCCGAACTGCATTAACAAATGTTACCCCTAGTTTACATCAGTTCCAGTCCTGCCCAAGTGAAAACCGTCCCTTTTGTATGGCTCCCACTTCCCCCAGACTGGTTCCAATGTCCCAGGAATTTGAATCTCTCCCTCTTGCACCACTGCTTTAAGCCATGTATTTATTCTAACTCTCCTGCTCCCTCTACTCTGATTAGCACGTGGCATTGGTAGCAATCCAGAGATTACTACCTTTGAGGTCCAACTTTTTAATTTAACTCCTAGCTCCCTAAATTCAGCTTGTAGGACCTCTTCCCGATTCTTACCTATATCGTTGGTACCTACAAGTATCATGACAACTGGCTGTTCACCCTCCCTCTCCAGAATGCTCTGCAGCCACTCCGAGACATCCTTGACCCTTGCACCAGGGAGGCAACATACCATCCTGGAGTCTCGGTTGCGGCCGCATAAACTCCTATCTATTCCCCTTACAATAGAGTCCCCTATCGCTATAGCTCCCCCACTCTTTTTCCCGCCCTTCTGTGCAGCATGAACCTGGCTGCTGGTGCCTTCCCCTGGTAAGTCATTTCCCCCAACAGTATCCAAAACGGTATATCTGTTTTGGAGGGAGATGACCGCAGGGAAGTCCTGCACTACCTTTCTGCTCTTGCCTTGTCTCTTGGTCACCCATTCATGATCTGTCCTAACCCTAACCTGCGGTGTGACCAACTCACTAAATGTGCTATCCACAACATTCTCAGCATCGCGCATGCTCCAGAGTGAGTCCATCCGCAGCTCCAGTGCCATCATGTGGTCTGTCAGGAGCTGCAGCTGGACACACTTCCCGCACACATAGTAGTCAGGGACTGACTTCCCACATAGTACAGGAGGAGCATGACATGGGTCCGAACTCTCCTGCCATGACTTAACCCTTAAATTAACTTACTTACTAAAATTTACTTAAACACCAAACAGCTACTTAGTAGTTTCCTGCCAATTAAACCAATCTAAAAGTCACTCTTAAAGAGGGTTATACTTACCGTTGAACAGCCAACCACTTACCAGCTTGGCTGTGACGTCCCCTCTCGATTTCGCACCCCTCTATCTTTGTCTGCAGTTGGTTGAGCTGGTCTCTGGGCCTCCGTCTCCTACTCTCGCACTCCTTATCAGCTGCTCTAGTGTCAGCACTGGTAGGAAAAACAGGACAAAACAGCACCTGCCACCCCCACTTGCCCGGACTCACCCACTTACCAAACTCACGAATGCCACTCTTTGCTGCTGCACTCCGTGCTCTGCACAAGCTGCCTCTTTTTAAACTGTATCTAGATCAGATGACTCACTACTGGTCAGTTATTTACAGAACTGGTTTTAACTAGCTGCTAATTGCCTCCTACTGGAGAGTTACCTTGTTTTTCTCTGCCTAAATCTGAAAGATTCCCAACTATTTAACTTTTCCGCTTTAAATTAAACTTCATAGTGAGGGGATTTGAGTACAGACGCAGGTAGGTGTTACTACAGTTCGACAGGGCCTTGGTGAGGCCACACCTGGAGTATTGTGTACAGTTTTGGTCTTCTAACTTGAGGAAGGACAGTCTTGCTATTGAGGGAGTGCAGCGAAGGTTCACCAGACTGATTTCCGGGATGGCGGGCCTGACATATCAAGAAAGACTGGTTCAACTGGGCTTGTATTCACTGGAGTTCAGAAGAATGAGAGGGGATCTCTTAGAAACGTTTAAAAGTCTGATGGGTTTAGACAGGTTAGATGCAGGAAGAATGTTTCCAATGTTGAGGAAGTCCAGAACCAGGGGTCACAGCCTAAGGATAAGGGGTAAGCCATTTAGGACTGAAATGCGAGAAACTTCTTCACCCAGAGAGTGATGAACCTGTGTAATTCTCTACCACAGAAAATTGTTGAGGCCAATTTACTAAATATATTCAAAAAGGAGTTAGATGTAGTCCTTACTACTAGGGGTATCAAGGGGTATGGCGAGAAAGCAGGAATGGGGTACTGAAGTTGCATGTTCAGCCATGAACTCATTGAATGGTGGTGCAGGCTTGAAGGGCCGAATGGCCTACTCCTGCACCTATTTTCTGTGCTTCTATATTTCTCTCTCTCTCCCTCTAATCTCTCTCTCTCTCTCCAGTCTTTCTCTCTCTCTTCCCAGTCTCTCTCTCTTTCTCCCCAGTCTCTCCCGTCTCTCTCTCTCCCGTCTCTCTCTCCCCAGTCTCTCTCTCGCTCCCCAGTCTCTCTCTCTCTCTTTCCACAGTCTCTCTCTCTCTCTCCCCAGTCTCTCTCTCTCTCTCTCTTTCTGTCCCCAGTCTCTCTCTCTCTCTCTCTCTCTCTCTCTCTCCCCAGTCTCTCTCTCTCTCTCCCCAGTCTCTCTTCTCTCGCTCCCCAGTCTCTCTCTCTCTTCCCCCAGTCTCTCTCTCTCCCCCAGTCTCTCTCTGTCTCCCCAGTCTCTCTCTCTCTCTCTCTCCCCCAAGTCTCTCCCCTCTCCAGTCTCTCTCTCTCTCTCTCCTCAATCTCTCTCTTTCTCCTCAGTCTCTCTCTCTCTCTCTCACCAGTCTCTCCCTCTCTCCCCAGTCTCTCCCTCTCTCCCCAGTCTCTCTCTCTCTCGCTCTCTGCCCAGTCTCTCTCTCTTCCCAGTCTCTCTCTCTCTATCAATGTTATGCTCATAATAAAGTAATGCACCTAAGTACCATAGTCAGTAAGTAAGTGTTACCTTAGCTCCTTTATTTAAACTTCAGAGTGCTGGTACAGCATGGGAGGCCTGCTTATATACA